>NC_053156.1:125523431-125823431 GCF_016835505.1 Polypterus senegalus
TGATGTTCCTAGAAAAGGTGCCACCTCCTCCATGATTGCAAATTGAAATAAAAATAAGATAATGGAAGGATATTTTTTTAGGATAGTACTTGTGATTGAAACTATTAATGGAAGTAGCATAGGTAGATTTTAATTAATAAAGAAATAATAAACCAATAAGAGCCAGACATCTTTTGTATAAAGAAGTGCTCCCTGAAAGTACTTTCCTCAATCACCACCAGTGCCCTGGAGTACAAAACTGACCATTTAATTGATCGTGAAATAACTGCTGATGCTCTCAACATCACGTTTCCATTCTTTTCCAAGATGAACAATAAATGCTATCTGTGCTTTCACACACATGTGGCAACTGTCCTTGTAAAGCAAGAATTTTAAAAGAAAAGTTCTTCCAGAAAGTATGACAGTTTTACTCTAACTCTAAACACTCAGCTCATTACAACATTCAAATTAATTATTAAGCTTCAGTTACCTTGTGTTACTGAGCTCCTGAATAAATAACAGCAATTTTAGCTTTTTATTTTCTCTCTGCATCAAGTCTTTTGTTAAATATCTTCTGCTCTCTCCCTGAAATTCTGGAGGTGGTTTAAAAGGCACAGACTGGAGAAATTGGGGACAGGTGCTTTAGGAAGAAGCCCTGTGGGTATAGTCAATATACAGGTGCCGGTCATAAAATTAGAATATCATGACAAAGTTGATTTATTTCAGTAATTCCATTCAAAAAGTGTAACTTGTATATTAGATTCATTCATTACACGCAGACTGATGTATTTCAGATGTTTATTTCTTTTAATTTTGATGATTATAACTGACAACTAATGAAAGTCCCAAATTCAGTATCTCAGAAAATTAGAATATCAATTAAGACCAATGCAAAAAAAGGATTTTTAGAAATGTTGGCCAACTGAAAGGTATGAACATGAAAAGTATGAGCATGTACAGCACTCAATATTTAGTTGGGGCTCCTTTGGCCTGGATTACTGCAACAATGCAGCATGGCATGGAGTCGATCAGTCTGTAGCACTGGTCAGGTGTTATGAGAGCCCATGTTGCTCTGATAGTGGCGTTCAGCTCTTCTGAATTGTTGGGTCTGGCGTATTGCATCTTCCTCTTCACAATACCCCATAGATTTTGCTGTCCAATCAAGAACAGGGATACCATGGTTCTTAAAACAGGTACTGGTAGTTTTGGCACTTTGTGCAGGTGCCAGGCCCTGTTGGAAAATGAAATCTGCATCTCCATAAAGTTTGTCAGCAGCAGGAAGCATGAAGTGCTCTAAGACTTCCTGGTAGATGGCTGCATTGACCTTGGACCTCAGAAAACATAATAGACCAACACCAGCAGATGACATGGCACCCCAAACCATCACTGACAATGTGGAAACTTTACCCTAGACCTCAAGCAACGTGGATTCTGTGCCTCTCCTCTCTTCCTCCAAAGGAAATGCAAAATTTACTTTCATCAGAGAACATAACTTTGGACCACTCAGCAGCAGTTTTTTCTTTAGCCCAGGCGAGACGCTTCTAACGCTGTCCAGTCCACTCTTTGTGAATCTCCCCCACAGTTTTGAATGGGTTTTGTTTCACAATCCTCTCCAGGATGCGGTTATCCCTATTGCTTGTACACTTTTTTCTATGACATCTTGTGCTTCCCTCCGCCTCTCTATTAATGTGCTTGGACACAGAGCTCTGTGAACAACCAGCCTCTTTAGCAATGACCTTTTGTGTCTTGCCCTCCTTGTGCAAGTTGTCAATGGTCGTCTTTGGACAACTGTCAAGTCAGCAGTCTTCCCTATGATTGTGTAGCCTACAGAGCTAGACTGAGAGACCATTTAAAGGCTTTTGCAGGTGTTTTGAGTTAATTAGCTGATTAGAGTGTGGCACCAGGTGTCTTCAATATTGAACCTTTTCACAATATTCTAATTTTCCGAGATACTGAATTTGGGACTTTCATTAGTTGTCAGTTATAATCATCAAAATTAAAAGAAATAAACATTTGAAATACATCAGTCTGTGTGTAATGAATTAATCGAATATACAATTTTCACTATTTGAATGGAATTACTGAAATAAATCAACTTTGTCATGATATTCTAATTTTATGACCTGCACCTGTACTTACGTTTAACAGGTTGCCATCAGACATGTATCCTTGTTTGAAAATTATGTCTGTTCCCGATGAGACTATGAAGCAACAGAAGTAACCACAGTGCCATCATGCCACCCCTATTTTTTTAACCATTTCAAAAATCATTTAGCACTTTAGAGTTTTTATTGTGCTACAAACTACTATTTCTGCATAAAGCACTTTTATCCATGGAATATATGTACAACGGTCATTCCACACAGTCAAGTAACATGCAATTTGCATGGCCATTACCTCCACTTTTTAAAAAGCACCAGACCCAAAAATGGTTGATATTTAGTGTGGACAAACGATCTTGCTCCTGTCTTGTGTGCAGAGCTGTTAGGACAGCCAATGCCCATTATATTAAAGAGCAAGTGGACAGATTAGATTTTTTTGTTTACTTTCTTTTTTCTTCATAATACGGACAAAATTATGCTTTCATGAAAGAAAAAAACAGACTTCAGATTTTCAATAGGAAAAGAAAATGAAAGATTTATGTCCTGGTGTTAGTATGTTTATGATAAAAATTCTGTGGGCACAGCAGCTTGAGAATGAATGGCTTGAATTTAATTATATTTTGTGAACAACTTGCTCTCTTTAGTCTTAAAAGATGCTTAGATTTTAATGAACTCCAACACTCTCCACTGGAGAATTTCAACTATTTAAACGTTCAAATGTTTTTGAAGCTGCAAACTAATAGCCAAACCACTGTTGACTAGTTCATAAAATTTGGCATACACATTTAAGAATTTATAAGAAATATTTTTGAGAATTTTAAGTTCACAGTTTTGAAGTGCAGTAACCACAGCAGCTGAACACTAGTTACAAACTTATTAGATTTCAAGCCTTTATTAAGTTACCATTACCTTTATAGCTGACTAAAATGTAAAAATAAACTTCAGTGGTACTGCATCACTGTGCACTGCACTGTAGTCACGCTGTAAATACAGAGACAGTCAAATGTTTTAATCAGCATTTGTGTATAACACATGAACATGAAAAATACATAACAACTAAAAAACTAATATTCACTGAATGATGCAATAAATGAACATAAACGAAAATAAAAGGAAAGAATTTGTAATCACATAATTCTAACTGGACTGAAGTTTAATTAACTTATAGAGAAGCACCTCACTTATAAGCCATCCACTAACACTACCTAAAGGCATCTTCTTTCCTTATTCAAAATATACAACATACAGCTAAACAGAATATGGAGTTTAATAATGTTATTTTTTCCCCACCTGCCTAATGTGCAAATAAATGAAAAGGTAAATTAATGAGAGCAGTAGAGTGAACATGCTACTTGAAGGAAAAATTATTTGTCTTTGTAAATCTTGTCACTATCAAAATTTTTGTTCTTGTCTTGAATTCTTTACTTGATGGCTTTAATTACAATATGCTAATTGCTTATCTGAAAAACTGACAGGCACAAATTTAGGATAAATGTATGTATATAGAGGGCGCACTAAAATGATTAATATACTCGTATTTGGTGGGGGGTTGTCTAGAAAATAATACAAAGAAATAAACAGTGTATGACAAAATTGAATAAAACTCTGAATTTTCATTTGCTATTTTAGTTTTCAGTAATACTTTTCAAGAAGCTATGAACAACAGTCTGATAAAGGGCATGCTGGTAGAAAATAAGATCAGGGAAACTGCTAAAAACGTCCTTTTGCACTTCTATTTTTTTCTATATTGCGCATCAAATTACAAACATTCTGAAATCTATTTCCACAGACACCAACCTTATCTTAAAATCAGGAAGATATCTTATTTGCAACATATTAAATCTTGGTGATTAAAGATAACTTTTGTTTTGTTATGACATAGTGCTGTGCAACTATTTGACAGAACTCTTAAGTTTAATTTTACCATTTTTTTAGTATGAGTATGTTTTATTTCAGTGAGTAAGAATCCAAAAAAGGCAAAGAGGTTAAATGTTCAGTCAGTGCCCAACAGAAAGATGACAATATACACTATATCTTGACATATCTATCCATCCATTCATCATTAAAACTACTAGTGGATGGAATCTCTCTCAGCAGCAGTCACACAAATGTATTTAACACTGTAATGGGTTAATGCTGCACTGACCACAGGTCATTCATCTTAGAGACTCAAGCCATATTTCCTGCCCAGGAGTCTATTATTGCATTGCATCACTGTGGAATGGTGTCAGTGTACAAACTAAACATTTAAAGTTAGCAAACTATCAACTTTATTTTACTGAATATGCTGGCCAGTATTTTTTAGTTGATTGGGCTTTTAAAATTCCATTGTAGAATGAGGAATTTCAGTTGATCATGCTTTTAAAATTTCATGGTAAAAAGAGGATAAAAGCAATTATTTTTTCTTGACAAAATGTATACAGCATTTAGCTTGAAATGATACATTGCTAGGAATGAATAGAAACCGGAAAGAAATTTTAGGCTGTATAATTTATTTGTATTCATCCATTTTTTTTTCTTGGAATGCTAGACATATATAAAACAGAATCAGTTAAGTGAAACTACTTTGTTCTTTGTTAATCCGAAACATCATCACAAGCTAGTGACACCCTATTGTAAATGTTAACCATCATGGAAAGTGTGTAAAATGTACTTCCAAAGATTTTGATTACTTCATAGGCTTATATGGCCCTTTAAAATTCATATTATATTGGTGAAAAATACTGATCACATTTAAAAAGAACTGCAAATAATGTGGCTCAATAAATAGTCGGCCTCACTTTGCATTTTTATCTTCAATGTTTGGGTTTCTGCTAAAGAGAATAACTTCCAGGGACAAATCAGTTCAGATGAGCCTGTGGAAACCATTACAATGATGACTGAAATGTTTATTTGCTGACAACCTTCTACCTTTAAATGCATTATTTTTGACAGTGCACAAGAGTGTGTTGATGCTGTAAGATCACTGGTCCAGAGCAAAAAATTACCAAGTTACAGTCTATGAACAATTTACATGATTGTGCTGTGCTTATGCAGTTTTTTTTTTTCTTTCTAGGACTGCTGGCCACTGCTCCATCCCAATGACAAATATGATGTGACCCAGTCTGAGTCTCTGTGTGTATGTCTATCTGTGTGTGTGTGTCAGTGTCCCTTGTCCTACTCCAGGGTTTGTTCTTTTCTTGAACCTGCAAGACATGCTGCGGGGATAGCCTCTAGCTCAATTAACAGGCTGAGAAGAAAGCAAGATTGAAAAATGAATGGACAGATGAAAAATTAACATTAATCTATTTAGTCAAAAAGCAATTAGGAAGCAAACATTAAGTAAAAAAAGAGGTTACTTAAAGTAAAGGCAGTATTGTCATAAAGCCAACATTTTAATGTAATTAAAATATCTAACTTATGAAAGTGAAAAAAAAATTATTAATAAAATCATTAAACTTCACCTTTTATACATATTTCATTGTCTCACACCACTATCAGTTTCTTCACAGAACAAAGTTTTTACCTATCAATCAATGATGGCAGTACATATACATTTTTGGAAACGAGAACAGAAACACTCAAAGAACTTTTTTCAGTCTGAACTTCATAATTAGCAAAATAATACAGTATATACTCCATATAAATAGATTAAAATACAATTTAGATAATTCATTTATCTATGGCTTTAAACATGGTCAAGAGGTTAACATGGCAAAATGACAATACTGAAACAGAAAGTTAAAGCTTTACTTTTTTGAAAGAGGAAATGGATGTGTTACTATAAAATAAGTACAGTAAGAAACAAAAAACATAAAACGGCAATAAAATTTTAAGTATTAACCCAAAAATGATGTGCATAATAGTGGTAAATAGCATTCTTATAATTATAGATAATGTGAATAACTTTATTCGAAATAATGTGTTTGAAACACAATTTGTGGCAAAAAATTTGTATTGGGTTCTCATTTACAAATCATTCCCTAACCATTACTCTAAGTAACAGATGTCTCCTGTTCATACCCGCTTCTTGCAAACACACTTGCCTTTTACTTTCTAGACTGAAACAAAACATTATTTTGAGTAACATTTAGTAATTTGTTCACACGAGAGTTTAATAAACTTTACATAATAATGGGATTAAAAACGTTTCCAATCCTCCAATTGCTTTTTAGTTTCCAGTTTGCAACATTCATAAATTATATGATCAATTTTCATAACATCATTCTACTTAAGACTATCATTAAAAGCCACTATTCTAATAGGGAATGTAGTAAGGGAATAAACAAATTAAAAGAATTGAAAAGGCAGGATCTGGTAAACTGAAAATTGTTTTCATTTCAAAATTCCAGAATATATAAAATGACATTGTGCCGTAAAACATGTTTCATACAAGGCAGTGGTACTTAAAAAGAACCAATTGCTGACCACTTACAGTCAATATTTTCACCTTTAAAATTACCATATTTATTTTACTAAAGATATTTATATGAAAAATGCCAAACTGGGTATCAAAGCCAAGCCTGACAGGAGTGATGCACATTGCCAGGTTCATAAAATGAAAGGCTGACATAAAGGCCGTTTTAAAAGTGATCTGCATAGTGACTGGAGATGAACAGAGTTTGAAAAAAATAAGTGATATAAAGATATAGGGATAGGGCGATCACAACAAGTAAACTTTGTGGGTATGAGAGGAACACTGAAGTGAAAGTTTTTACTTTAGTACATAACTTTGTGGGGATGAGAGGAACACTGAAGTGAAAGTTTTTACTTTAGTACATCGAACAGCATGTGAGTAATAGTGGATATAAAAAGTCTACACACCCCTGCCAAAATCACAAATTTTGTGTAATAAAAAATTAAACCATGATAAATCCTGTCAGAACTTATTCTACTGTTATTGTAAAACTGTAATATATACAAAGAAGGTGAAAACAAATCAGAAACTGTTTAGTGAAAAAAGAGAAAAAAAAATACAAAAACCTGATTGCATTAGTGTGCACTCCCCCTAAAATATTGCTTAGTCGAAGCACTTTTTGATTTTATTGCAGCACTCAGTCTTTGTTTAAGAGTCTATCAGTTTGGCAGATTTAGACTTGGTGATTTTTGCCCAGCACTCCTTGCAAAAATTTCCTCATGGACTTAAATTAATTCAGGAGTGTGACTGTCTGCTAATAGCTTTTCTGTAATAAATAAACAATTAAGCAAGTATGTGTATTCGACAGACGTATTGAATATGAATTAAAATATTAAATATGAATTAAAAGTAATTTTGCTCCATGACTGTCATCTTGCAGATCACTTGAGGGTCACAGGTAGTTAGCAGACCACAATTTGAGAACATCATCAAATTTCCATCCCAGTTTTCTAAAAATATTTAGCTAACATAACAAACCCTTTATTATTTAAATTAACTAATTCATTAACCATTAGCAGAGACTGTACTCACCACTTACCTTATGTAGACATGTGATGCTTGGCCAACTGAAAGCCACATAATTTTATGCTTTTATGAAAGCCTTGCAATATATTTGAGGTATTCTATCATCACTGATTTCTATTTTGAGACAATCTCACTCCCATTTTTCAATGGTTAGTAAACTGACCCATTTAACACTTATGGATGTTGTACTGATGGTAGTATTATTGTTCTTGTTTTGTAGTAGCTGGTCATGAAAAGTAATGGCCATTTTATGAGTTAGAACATTTATGTGGCCAGTTCACAAACATGAGATGGGAAAGTATAAAGATGACACAAAACTAGAAGAAAATGGAGCATCATAGCAGAGTTTTAGTAAGATGATGACAGCCCATCTACTAAAATATTACTAAGGCACAATTTTGGGTGTGTTTTATCACAGCCCTTGTACTTTAAGGGGAAACACGATTAAACTTGGGCACATTTTTCTCCCCTGTCCTTGATTATTCTGACACCATCTTACAGTACAGTGAGCTCTGGGCACTAAAAGATGAAGTGACATGCAAAAAAATGCACACCTTAACATACTGTACATTAAGTCAATGTTTCCTTTGGACTGAAATCTCAAATTTGAGGATGTTATACCAGTACTGTTTAAAACCAATGTCCTGAGAAACCTCCAGCAAATACATTAGTATCTTCTTGTTATTCATAAAACACATCTCAAATTTACAAGCAGTAATATATGTAACTGGGTCAGTTTTTATTCAGAAATTTAGTCTTTCCAAATTTGTTACACAAAGAAAAGGTACAGGAGCGTCAACATACAGCTGCAGCTACAACATAAATTTGCTTGCCTCAAAAGATGGCTGCCTTACATTGTGCAGTCACATACTGCAGAAATCTGATCAGTACCTGCTGTTACATTACAAAAAAATATTAAAACTTTAAATATTTGTTGTAATACTAGCTAACAAGTTTCTAAGGCTCACCATCAATTAATTGATAATTTTTAGAGGATGGATCAGTTCATTGAGGCATCAAAGAAAGGAAAATCTGTAAGATGCTGCCTAGTTGATTAAGCAATTTTAAATTTTCATTTGTTTGTCATGTTCTTTAACCGTGTTTGGTCTCTCATCTATAAATAACATTTTTATGTATTATCAACCATGGTAACAATCATAATACTCTTAAAAGATTAATTTGCCCATTACTCCTACCGGTACTTAGTCACTAAGTAAAAGGAGGAGGCTACAACTACCATTAAATAAACTTCAAAATGCACTCTTTAAAGTGCAACAAATTACTGCTCAACAACCAAGTTGAGGTGCATGAGAATGTCCAGTCAAATTTCAATCTATATCCACCATAATAAAAGGGTAAGGGTCTGTGTGTCTGTCCGGGTGCTATGTCTCTATCATTTCATACTGTATGGCATATAACAGAGACATATGCATTGCATTGTAAACATTAAAAGGTGAGGTCTATGCTGATTACTTAGATTTCAACCCATCTTAGAGGGGTAGCACAGCTAGCAGATTTGAATTCAATACTGTAGTGTGCCATCCATGTTTTCCTTTCATATGCTCACTTAGTCCGATTAATCAGTGAATGTGGCACCAAAAAAGAACCAGCAATGGACAAGACGCCATGCTATCACAAAACATACTTGTATACACTCACAAGGGATCAATTTATATGTGCAATATAACTTAGCAAACACATCATCAGGATATGACACACAAGCAGGAGTATGAATAAGAAATCATGCAGAAACAGGAAGAATCTGCATATTGTACATTGATAGCCTCCAGGCTAGAATCCAAATCTGCTTTCATAAAGATGATAGGCTGCAGGCTAACCATTTCACCACTATGCCATCCAGTATTGTGATGTATAAATTTAAAGAAGGGCTTGCTCATGTACCATTTTAGTCTCTCTTTATGACGGTTTACTTTTTTAAAACTTGCGCTCCTTTAATCGAAGTGACAAAAACAATCATTGCAATCCACTAGATTCAAGTGGTATTCCAGCTTCAAGGGTTTAGTGAAGCAATGATATTGAAACACGCCATACCACTATACACTACTTTATCCAATGTTCAAGCCTTTTACAGCTGTATTTTTATACATTCTATAACTTTAATAAGAAGCAGCAATGAAAGCTATTACATCCTAAAAAAGGCTGCAGTTAATAATTTATAGGTCATCACATTTTACAGCAATTATTTAAGGTTTGCAGAAATAAGCATATAGTTTTTGAGAAATGTGTAAACTATAGGCTACAAAATCAAACATTCCTGTACACTGAATAATATTATTTGCTATGTTTTGCCCACATAGCTACAAATGGAAGCAGTTATTTAAACTTTAAAATGAACTTGAACTTCATTGACAGACAGCACTTCGACCTGATAATATATTAAGTAAACTATCTCCATATGTATATATAAAATCCAACATCTGTCTGTCTATCTGTCTACTTTTCACAAGTGAGCTACTTAACTGATTTAGATCAGTTTTTTTTCTATAATTTGCTTGAACATTCTGGTTGGTTTTGCGACTTTTCTCATTGCGCTATGCATCATAGTTCGCTTGCAGTACCGATTTATTTGTGCGAATCTGAGAGACACGCAGCGGGCCGAGGGGAGGGAGGGCAGGGCCCTCCTCACTCATGCGCCAGTCTCGGGGCTTTCCTTACCTCCACTTACCTCGCAAATGAGAGAACTACTTAATGGATTTAGATTGGGTTCTTTTCTACAATTTGCTTGAACATTTCGGTTGATTTTGTGTCTTCTCTCTTTGTGCTAAGAATTATAGCTAGCTTGCAGGAATGATATATTCACGCTAATCAAAAACAGAGGCTGCAGGCCGAAGAGAGGAGGTAGAATGATGTCAGGAGTAGGGAACCGGGTAGGGCCCTCCTCATTGTCCTGTTTCACTACTATGCACGAAGAAGGGCAGGGGATAGCTAGTATAAAATAACCATAATACTGTATATATTGAATGAAGGAGAACAGAAATCAAGAAGAGACAAATGAATCAGAGACTGTGTTCAACCATAATGACTGTAATAGGAAAGAAACCGCTTCCATGTCTTGTAGGTCTAGCCTTTAATGGCCGGTAATATTTTGTTGATGGTAATAACCAAAAGAGATGTTTAACCAGGTGAGTGTAATTTTTGCTTACATTTCTGGCACGTTTTCTTACCCGTGATTTATACAGGACCTCAATAGTGTGCAGAATCAGTATCACAATCGTTTTTGCTGTTCAAATAACACACTGCACTTTATGTATCGAATAACAAGATGCATTGCCATATCAAAACTGTTATGGAGAAAGTGAGGATGCTTTCAATGATTCATTTGTGCTAATAATTTTACTTGTTACATGGTCTTAAAGGACAGATTTTCCTCCTCTCTTATTTTCCATTCAAACATAATTTTACTTTACAATTACAACAAAAGTAGTAACATGAACAAATAATTGCTAAACAATAATCAAAAATATTGTATTGTAATAAGTAAAGCACAATATTTCTGTGTTCTGTCATTTTTTGACAGGATGCTAATCATATATCTTAAGTGAAAAATAAAGATCACCTTTATAAAGAATCGTTTTTAAAGGTATAAAAAGTTAATTTAATATTGAGGTCAAATTTCAAACAGCAGCTATAACTGACTGTAGCTGCTTTGAAGAATAATTTATGTAATGTAATGGGTTTATGGAAAAGCCTATTTCTGAATGTTCAGTGAAGTTACTTTGCTTGAAACAATTTGTTTGTAATGAGAAGAAATGTGCTGCTTGGTTGAGAATGCAACCAATGTTTCCTCACTAATCTTCCTTTTTTCTAAGGATGCTGTTCACAATTATTAAGACAGTTGTATTCAGTTTATATACTGGATGGGTATGCTTTCTGCTCTGCCCTTAATGTCTTTCTCAGCTTTTTAAGGCAGTGGAGATTAAGGACGTACCCTTTTTGTATATACAGCCTTTCATTTTTTTTTTTTTTTTTAAGATAAACACCTGAAATAATACGACAAACACAAAAGAAGAATGGAGGAGCTAGAAGCAGTGATCTTGTTGCCTTCCTGATACAAAAAAAGGCACACGCATATCACAATGACTAATGGAAGTAAAAGTGGACATTATTCCTAATAGAAACTACACAGCAATCAATTGATGCATCTAAACTAATATTTGGAGCACATCCAAATACTGAACAGATCTGTAAATAAAATAAGAGTAAAACAAGCAACATTAGATTCATATATTTACATGTATTTATGCATATGCACATTTCCTACAGACAGTACGGCTATTAAGTTCTTTATGCTGGTAAGTTTATACCAGATCAGTAGGCCAAAGAGGGGAAGCAAACATAAATACCTATTGATGCAGATCCAAAAAAAAAAAACATCCCGGAGGTTGCTTGGGAAAAATTTAAACAAAACTATCTGACCAGGTTACCTTACTTATTTTAGGCCTTCTGTATAAATGACTAGAGGCTTTTGCTGGTTGATAATTATATTAACAGTTTCATTTAAGGGGAACCACTCTGAGGCGTCATTCCATTTATAATTCTGTCAAACAACCCTTTATTAGGAGGGAATGAGCATAGACACAAAGATACATTTATAAAATTGACCAGAATTAAAACTGAAAATCTGTTTTGTTTAAAATGAATCATGAAAAGCAACACCCAATCAAGTGACAGTTTGCAAAGAATTGCATGACAAATTTGGAAAAGCTAAATTTTCATATTCCTTGCTGTTTGCAAAAAGGTTAATCCAAGATTTTATTTTTTGGGTTGGGGAGAACAAATCTTGTCTATTATGATTAATCCTTCTAGCAAACAGCAAATTAGTTCAACAGAGCTTGGTTATGCTGCTCTCAAAATGAAAGTATCATTATGAAGCCAGGAAGTAAAAGATGAAGCAGTAAGGACATACTGTATGATACTTTATACAGGATAGATATTTTAAGTTTTGGACTATTTTATAATGAACAATTGTGGAAATGTTTTATAATTTCTCTGATAAGTGCAACCAATATGTATTCCTTATAAAATCCACAATTACAGTATTGCCTTACAGTATATACATACAGTATACATGTGAGATTAAAGGGTACAATAAATATTTCCAAATCAGCATGGAAATAGATGTAACAAGGGTGAACATAAAAATAACACTTTGAACCAGATATTGAACCGGAGTCCAAGTACTTTGAGGTAGGAATGTTATCCAGTCACTCAGCCTTGCCATTAAAAGTAATTTGCTTATATTCAAGTGATCAAAATTAGCAGATTGCCCTGTTCTGTACAAATGAGATTAGGATAAGAAGTATTTAACCACTGCTCTTGAATATACAAAAATTACCTTTACACTGCCAATTTTGCAGTGGTTTGAGGAAACCATCTTGACATTCATGCTAAAAGCTTGTTCATTTTCTGTTGTTGCCCTTCATGGCACTCAACTCATTGTACGGTTTCTGCTTCCCTTTCTAACAAAACATTACAATCTTTAGATTTTATGCTGCTACTCCTCAGCTGGTGTTCTGTATTTTATTACGTTGTTGTGAACAGATTACTTAACATTGGGAAAAACAAATTTGTTAATGAAATCTGCGAATCACCCATTTCTAAATGGTCAAAATTGTACGTGCTCTGGTATTTTGCTGAAATTGTAACATTCTGTTTTAGCACATTCATATACTACCCTTTATTCTCAACTCTATATGAATGCCCAGATGCCCCTTGGCAGTCAGCAACAGACACACAGCATTAAGAAAAGACAGAGGAAATAAAATATAGAATGACAGAACTGGGATGTTATACGTTTGAATAAATGAGGAAAAAGATTTGAGAAAGTAACATGAAGTGAAAAAATAAAGTTATGTGTTTTAGATGAGCACTTCTGTTTTATTACTCTTAATACATAGTTAAACTGCGTGAAATACACTTAAGCTAAAACTAGCGTTATATTGTGAAGCAGAATTTAGTATTGCTGGTTCATAGCTCCAGAGTCTAAGGTTCAATTTACAACCTGGAATATGTGTGGATATTCATGGGGTGTTTGGAAACTACAGTTTGTTCTACCATGTGAAAAAATATAAAATATAGGCAATGAGCAATTCTGCATTGGCCATCTGTAAGTACTTTGGGTAAGAATGTGCTCAGTGAAGGGCTGGGCTGTCTTGCATCAGATGCGTATGGGTTATGATTGGCTTCCAGAGCATGGTACTGAAATAAGCAGCTTCAGAAAATGAATGAATAAATAATTAAAGGGAAATGGCAGTACATGTATTTATTAAATAAGTCAGTGTTAAGCATGATGTCACATGTATTATAACTGTTCAGAGTTGGTTTATGTCTTTGCAACATCAAATTATTTAATGTAACTTGTGTGTTTACATTTGTACTTGCAATACAACTGAGAATGTGTATTTAATTTCATTATTCCTCAAAATTTCTTTCTACGCTAATGTGTTTTGTTCCAGTCTGACTTATTTGGGTGATGAGTACTTGCACAAACATTAAAGTGGAGAGCTGCTATGCAGATTGAGTTATCTGAAAATAATATGCAATTAAATGCTTACCTACAAACAAAGATCACAATATCTCCAAAGGTCATGATGATTTTCAAAATACAAGGCACTGAATGATAGAAACCAATGATAGCCCACTGAAGTCACACGACGACTAAATCTAGTTAGTAAGCGAGGCTGCACTTACGAAACACTGAAAGCAATAATTAATATTTCCACTAACAATGCTTAGTATACAGCCAATGCAAAATTGCATGTTTGAGAAACAAGTCCCAAATTCTTCTTGAATGAAACAGCAGACTTCTCTTATTTTTCCAAACTATGAGCACCAAGATGGAAAAACCGCAGACCCTTTCAGAACTTAAGTATTAAATGTATTTCTAGAAGTCTGTAACAAAAACTTATTTTCCTTTGTTTTTTTTTATATTTTAAAACCAAATAAATCAAACTGCCCGAAACCAGTATTCAGTTTGTTTTATTTTATAAAAATAATTTACATCAATTTAGACAGTAGCATTAGTGAATTTTGTCTATGAATTAATATGTAATAGAGCAATTTGCAATAACTTGTACTGCAAAATTATATGAGGTGCATCTATAAGTTACATCTTTGAAACGAATAACATTATAGCCACACCATACTTTAATACATTATAATATAGTATTTAAAACCCTGACTGATTTAGTGGCAAACAATCACCCAGAATGTGAAAGAAGCTTAGCAGTGATAGAGAACTGATCTGAAAATTAGTATCAATGATTCAAAAAGAGCAACTGCTCATGTACAATTAAATATATGTATATTTTAATTCAGACAGATTAGAATGAAATTACTACATAAAACCAAATATCAATACTTTGGTATTAATATCCTCTCTTATGACAAGTTTAATAAGCAAATATAATAATTAAATTCATAAAGAGCTGATTTTCATGCCAGAAAACATAACACGAAATTAAGATGAGAAAGAATGCATTTATTAAACCATTCCTGAAGGAAACGATTTTAATACCAGTTGATTTTTCTTATGGCAGAAAAAAAAATGAAAAAAATTAGACTGTGTCACTCCATTTAGTAACATTTAAAACAATTAAATTTCTGTGCTACCCTAAGTATTGTCAAACTACAACTCTGAGTTATGCTTCTTTAAAATACTTCCAGGTCGTTGGTAAGACTACATTTAGTAATAATACTTTTTTGCAGCTTTTTGTAACCTGTTGGCACAAGCACACATCCATAACATGAACATTTAAAATAAGAGACCTAAGCAGAAATGCATTTTGTGAGACCAGCATCAGTGCTCAGTATAGGAGGAGCACAGCTATTGTCCTAAAATCTACTTAGTTCCTTTCTTCAAGATCCAGCCCCTGCTGATCTGTTAACAGCTCCCACATGGCTTACATAGGGGTTTCAGGCAAGCATTCAAATGCTTGTATCGCAGACAGCATCATGCTTAGAAACAATGCCACTGCTCATTAAAAACCAGAGAGGTTGTACCACTCATCAGTGAGCAGTTCAAGGCTAGCTGTGCATTAGCTTTTAACAGGATGAATCAAGTCAAGTTAAAGAGTCCCTTCTTAATACAAGTATGAAAAATGGATGCTGAACAAAATACAATACCATCTCATCGCATCATATTCCACAGAAAAGAACAATGCTGAACGTCTCTGCCTCTCGCTGCACTCTCCTAACAGAGTTCGATTCTGTAGCAGAAAGCTGCTTTGTTTCCATAGTATCAACTTCTACTTTTAATACTGTCATTTCAAGTACGCTATGGTAGCCTTGATACAATATGCTCCACATTTCCATTAAAATAGTTGGCTGAAAGGATGCTGTGTAGTTTGAATTACACTTGACTGTGGCTGACAGGCTGCCCAGTTTTATTAATTGAGCAGAGGTCAAATTGGAAAAAAAACTAATAAAATGTAGGGATGGGGATCAGCTGCCAAGTATGTTCCCTGCAGATATATATTTCACAATGCAAAATTTAAACAGGGGTCAAGAAAAAAAAACAGTTTTTGTAATTTCTTTTTAGCTAAAATAGACTTAAATTATAAATTGTTTTGTTAGTTCAAATGAAAGATGACATTTCTGTAAGTGGATTACTAAAATTGAAAATGAATGTTATGCCTCAAGTTAACATATTAGGGAAAAACAAAAATCAAAATAGGGAAGAATTTTCATTATAATTTATTGAATGATGAAAACAGCATCTTCTTTAAATGTGGAGCACTATAGTATTAGCTTTCTATAAACTTGTATTAACTAAACAAATATTCATATATGGGAAGTAAAGTCTACATCAAAACCATCAGAAGCAAAACGATGTAGAACAATGACCCTCTTCAAAAATATATCTGCTTATATGGGAAAAAGAACTTCATGTACAGAGGAAATGTATTCATTTAATAAAAATAACACAATGAAATGCATTTAACCACTGATGATGGAATAACAATAAAAATAATTGGACAAGACATTGACGTGCAGTATAGCTTGCTGATCACTTCATAACTTAACGCTGCAATGCTAGAAAGAAAACAAGATTTAAAAATCACCAGTGTAATTGTTTTAGCTAATTTTAAATTATTATCAATTGATCTGCATCCAAGAGATGTAACCACCTAACTAAAATTAAGGAAAGCAGGCCTAAAATGCACCCTTTATCATGGACCTGTACACATTAAAGGTCAGGAAAAATGAAGAAAATATAACAGGACTACACTCACCTGTCTTTTTCCATCATTTTTATTCATTACCACTATGAAAACATTACCTGTCCAACTGCACATAAATATTTTCTGTCCTACACCACTCATTCTGATTGAACAGTCTTAAATGCACCACTGTAGTTTCCCAACCTTCAGACACATCTATCCAATCTAAAGGTTGCTTACTTTATAAAGGCTTAATATGCATTATGAATATAACTATCAAACTGTTCTATATATTTCTGTTTTAGAGCAGCATATCACTCAATAGTACTGTACAATATTGTAAGAATGTCACATATTGTATATTTTGCTGTTAATTATATTTACTCTTATTCTTACTCTTGTTATATCTATGTGTGCAACACTAAAAGCAATTACTAGCAGCTATGTTGTTTGGCAATAGAATTCATTTTCAATTTTGAGTCCTTAAGTGTGCCATGTATTCCTCCTATGAGGACTTCTGAAACTTCTCGGTAATCTTAAAAGAATAAAAATTGGCAGCCAGAAATTTTCAGGGAGCAATTTATAAATGTGCTTTTTTATTTAACTTGGAATTGCTCCCAATAATCATGTTGTAATGCTTGGTATTTGTAAGTGGGTGTCCTCAATCAGCTTTAGGACTCCATGAAGCTCAACTAAAGTGTACTTGCCAATCATTCTGATTTAAGGATCAAATGGTATAAAAAAAATATACTGAAGTAATAGACACACCAAAGAGGGTGCAAAAAAATTCAAAAAGACCCGCAGTATCTTCAATGCTGGGTACATACTGTATGTGGAAAATGTAGTTTAATGCAAACAAGTGCAAAACACAGGTAAAAGATTATTAATTATAAAGATGAGTTGGGGAACATCTACCAACTAGAAGTAACAACTGAAAAGGGTTTAAACTGACCAAATATTCTTATGCTTCGGGCAATGCACAAGGATCATCAAAACTATACACCTGTCTAAAATTAACTAGTGAAACCACACACATCCTGTGTGCAGTCTTTTTCACTAGGCAACATAAAAAAAAAAAAAAAACAACAAACAACAACATACTGTAGTAGCACTAAGAACTGTACAAAGAAGAATATCCAAGTACATTTCATAAGCAAAGGACATGTCCTCTGACAGGCAAAGGTAAATGATATTCTTTATTCTAGAAAAGAAAAAAAAATAGATGAGGAACTAATCGAGGTTTTCAAATTTCTCAAAGGTTTGGATCTAGCAGAATTCTTTCAGTTACAATTACACACTTGAGGACAATTAAAGGGAAAATGCATTAAAGTTGGAACACTGGAAGAAACTTCTTCACACAATGAGTCAGAGAAATCTGAACTAAAAATATGGAGTCTTACACTTGGGGAAAAAAGAGATTAACAGCTTTTAAAAAAATGTCACAATGAAATATAAAGTCATCTCAATGATTACTAGCTACCCAAATAAGCTCAATGGACTGAATGATATCCTCTCATTTTTCAAATTCCATATGTAAGCTATGCACTAAACTAAACTACATTTTAGTGAAAGAACAAAATAATTGCAGACAGTGTGCAAAGGCTAGTGCTACTGTTTCACGAGATTGAGCTCAAACTCATTCAATTCACTCCATGAAGTTTTCACGTCCTGTCATTTGTCTGGATTTTATTTCTTTTAATTGCAAGCACTTCATTTCCCTGTTATATTCTAGAGACATTCATTTTAAGTTAATTGAAAACTTGAATTTTACTTGGTGTCAGGGGGTGTTATGGGCATTAAGGTCCATCAATTGTAAAATCAATTGTGTTGTAGTTATCTAATGCAACTAGACTCTGTGATATTCATTAATAATGGATTCTTTATTAAAATTCCAGTGGGGCAAAAATTAGGTTTCTCAACATTTTTCAAAGAACCAAGAATATGTTGGAACGAAAAATACCCAATAAATGATAAGTTCAGTATTTTTCAACTGGAAATTACTTCTTCACAAGCAGGCTATATATTAATTGGCCTTAAATTAAAACTTTTTTTTATAAATTTTAAAAAAATACTAAACATTTTTAATTTAAAAAATACTTTGTTCTTGCAGCTTGCAATAGGGCTCTATGGAACCCCACATCCATATATGAAAGAACAGTCTCAAAACTTCACAAATACAGTACATCCATTGTTCAAAGACACAAAAGTTAAGAGTATTGATCTGGGTCTTGAGATTACTAATATATTGCAAAACAGCATATCCATGTCTTTTTGAGAAGGAAAAAGCAATAAGCAAACCATTATTGCAAGATTCGGCCATTTTTAAAGGAGACCGGCTGTGAACCTCATGTCTTTGCTCACTTCCCAGTTCTTCTTAATTTGCGGTACCCTTGCTGTCTTTGTTGTTGACAACAAGGTAATAATAATGGGATGGGGCGGGGGGAAATCACACTTATGATCTATACTAACAAAAGGCAAAGCCCTCACTCACTCAATCACTAATTCTCCAACTTCCCGTGTAGGTAGAAGGCTGAAATTTGGCAGGCTCATTCCTTACAGCTTACTTACAAAAGTTGGGCAGGTTTCATTTCGAAATTCTACGCCTAATGGTCATAACTGGAAGGTATTTTTCTCCATTAACTGTAATGGAGTTGAGCTGGAAAGACGTGGGGGCGGAGTTTCGTGTGACATCATCACGCCTCCCACGTAATCACGTGAACTGACTGTCAACGCAGTACGTAGAAAACCAGGAAGACCTCCAAAAAGCACTGAAGAAAACATGCATTATATAATTGAGAAGGCAGCGAAACAATAAGTTTCATATAAGTGACATATACTACCATATTCATGAGTGCTGCTACCTCGGAAAGAAAGCAAGGTGTAAACCTAAACTTTAAATTAAGTTCATAGACAGGCTACCGCTGGCGTTTCACATGCCCACAGGTAATGCGGGATACAAGTTTAATGAGGATGCAGGATATAAACGAGGGTTTTGATCACTTTGTAACTAAGTTAAAATTGTAGGTGAAGGGGTGTGCTTATGCAAATTCCGAGACTGTGTTTGTGGGGGATTGACAGTTAAGGCGGGTTGGGGAGTCACGTCATCATCTCCCCTCCCATTTACCTCATTTCGCTCTGAGCTGAGCTCCGCGGCTAACGCCGTCTTCCGAAGCAACTTCGTCACACTACCACCAAATACTCACAGAAAAATCCACAAGCTAATACACACGCTGTCTCTAGAGTTTCTCCACACTGAATCCTCCAGGCACTACTTACAATAGGTTACATTGACAATTGTGTTACGTTATTTTTAAAATCTTTCCTTTTCTTAGCACAAGCACAGCTGAGAAGCTTCGATGCATGTGCTCCATAACGTTAAAAATAATGCATTTAATCACACTTTGCATTACAAGCAAAGGGGAGCTTTTGTCAATGCATGATTTCCTGGTACACTGATTACATTGATCAGCGCATCCCGATTCATTTTACCCTCGCACCACCTTAGTTTGAGAAGAAGTATGAAAAAATATGAGGTTAACACAGAAAACAGATCACCAATTCAAGCTTTATGAATAATCGATTCGCCATCAATAATTGTTTTGGTAAAGCCATCCTCCTTCCATTTTATAATTTTTCCGTCACTAGCCATGATTAAATGAACGGTTAAAAAGTAAGAGCGAAGCGAGGGGGACTTATTTAGGCAGTAATATATATGACAGCAACACTTATGACAATGTCAATCATGTTACGTTATTATTAAAATGTTTCCTTTTCTTTTTCATTACTTCTTTAACACACTACTTCTCCGCTGCGAGGCGCGGGTATTTTGCTATATATACAATATATGAATTACCTCCAAAGAGCTGAGACTTTTGATATCATGAGCGTGTGTACAAAAGGGGTCTCCTGCCCAGCAAAAGTCGAGCAGCCAGCGCGCGTGCATAGCTGTGCCGGCCTTTGAGGCGCTGACTGCGCTTCTGCCTTAAGTCAAAGTGAGCACTTTTCATTTTTTTCTTCCTCCCCCTGCGCTATAACCCAGACAAGTGCAAACACGGGACCCCTTTTCTACACCACGGCAAAATAATATTAAGGCGATTCACACTTTCTTTTGCACGTATACGATTATGAGGTCCTCAGCTCAGATTATGAAGACACGCACACGAGTGGAGGACTGACAGTGCCATCACAGCCGATTAATGGCGGGGCGTCTCACCTGTCTACACAAGACCCACCGCGACTGTCCCCAAAAGGCGATCATAACGTCAGCTTAACACATCTCTCTATCTATACTAATAAAGGCAAAGCCACATCTCTCTATCTATACTAATAAAAGGCAAAGCCCTCACTCACTCACTCACTCACTCATCACTAATTCTCCAACTTCCCGTGTGGGTGGAAGGCTGAAATTTGGCAGGTTCATTCCTTACAGCTTCCTTACAAAAGTTGGGCAGGTTTTATATCGAAATTCTACGCGTAATGGTCATAACTGGAAGCAGTTTTTCTCCATTTACTGTAATGGAGATGAGCTTCAACGCCGTGGGGGAGTTTCGTGTGACATCATCACGCCTCCCACGTAATCACGCAGTACATAGAAAACCAGGAAGAGCTCAAAAAAGCGCTTAAGAAAACATGCATTATATAATTGAGAAGGCAGCGAAACAATAAGAAGCGGCGAGTGACATATACAACCATATTCATGAGTTCTGCTACTTCGGAAACAAAGCACGATGTAAACCTACACTTTAAATTAAGTTCATAGACAGGCTGCCGCTGGGGTTTGTAATTTAGTGCCTGCCCATATAAGGCCGTCCGTCAGCGGCAATCCAATAGCAAACTGCCACGGGTAAATATTCACGGGTGAAGGACTGTGCTTATGGAGAGGAAGATGAGATGGTCAGGGTGGTGTTTGACACAAACTCAGCGAAACTGCGAGAGAAAGTTTTAAGTGCCAGGATTAAGGTAACATTAAATACAGCCACGGACATAGCACGAGATGGCACCAGCACAGCTAGGAACCTTCGATGCATGTACACCGAAATGCTCACGTGAACTGACGCAGTGCACAGATAAAAGGCAACAGTTCCAAAGAGCTGAACAAAAACGAATTACACAATTGAAAAGGCAGCAAAAATATGAAGCGTCCTGATAAGCATATTCATAAATCCAGCTACTGCGGAAACAAAGCACACGGTGTAAAAAGTCAATGTCCCGCTAAAGGAAGACAGTGTAAAAAAAACCCGTGCATGCAGTGTGTCAGGTCTCAGATAAAGAAGAAGACGAGCTGTTTATTGATGCAGTAAGAAACGAATCGATGAATGAAACCTGTCATCTTTACAACGATTGACAAACACGGAATGTAACTTGAACACAACACATCCTACAAATACGAACCTGATTGAAAGAAATAATGATAATCAAATCCTTGATGACAGCAACACTCAGTAACACTCACAAAACAAATACTGTATATTGACAGTCATGTTACGTTATTTTTAAAATGTTCCCTTTTCTTTTCTACCTTTTTAACACACTACTTCTCCTGCGATACGCTGGTATATATATATATATATATATATATATATATACTGGCTGCAACGTTTTCTTTCAAATACCAGCACTGAAGTGCTTACAACAGAGTCCAAAACAAGACTGACACAGAAGGGAAAAGGGAAGGCTTTTAAAGGGGGAGACAGGAAGTGAGGTCATAAGGGTCGGGCACGTGTTCATTGTTCATTGGTTTAGTCCCGGATGTGACATCAGGGGCCGGAGCTGGCAAGGTCTGTCTCCATTGGCTCGGTCCCAGAAGTGACGTCCAGAGAGACAGGTGGAACCTCCCGGGTTAGGTCTACAGGGAAGTGAGAAAGAGAGTTAGTGCGCTCTGCCACATCCCGCATGGCTCAGAACTGCCTTCACTCGAGCCCTTTAGCTGCCTCCCATGCGCGTGTGTGACAAGGCCCCCTCAGCCCAGACCCGTCGGGTCGGGCGACCTTAACCGAGAGGTCGTAAACCCGAGAGAGCATCGGCGTTGGCATGGAGAGCACCCGGCGATGAACGCGAAAACTTGTATGGGCTGCAGGTCAAGAAACCACCGGGTGACCCGCGGATTCGACTCCTTGTGCAGGGCCATCCACTGTAGAGGTGCATGGTCCGTGACAAGGGTGAACTCACGCCCAACAGGTAGTACCTCAGCTGAGTGATCGCCCATTTAATCGCCAGAGCCTCCCTCTCCACCGCCCGCATACCTGGTCTCCCGTCCAACAGTTTCCGCTCAGGAACATGACGGGTGTTCACACCATCGACACTTTGGCTCAGCACGGCTCCCAGGCCTGTGTCCGGCGTCCGTCTGGAGGATGAAAGGCAAAGAAAAGTTAGGTGCCATCAAAATAGGTGCGGACGTAAGGGCCTTCTTCAAGTCACCAAATGCAGCGTCTGTTTTGCAGTCCATACCACAATGTTGGGGCCCTCTTCTTTGTTAAATCAGTCAAGGCGCTTTCTCCAAAACCGGGTACAAACCGGCGGTAGTACCCGGCTAACCCGAAAGGCTTGGACCTGCCGCTTGGTTGTGAGGACGGGCCATTTCAGAATGGCATCAATTTTGGAGCACTGTGGCCTTACGGTACCCGACCCACCAGGTAGCCTAAATATTTGGCCTCGCTTAATCCAAAGAAACATTTCTTGGGATTAATCCGAGCCCGCCTCACCAAGTGTCCGTAATACCGCTTGGACATGCTGTAGGTGTTCCTTCCATGTGCTGGAATAGATGACCACGTCATCTAGGTAGGCAGCACTGTATGAGTTATGAGGCGAAGCACTTTGTCCACCAGGCGCTGAAAGGTTGCTGGAGCCCGTGTAACCCAAATGGAAGGACACGATACTGCCAGTGTCCGCTAGGGGTACTAAGCGCGTTTTTCCTTCGGAGTCCGTTAAAGGAACCTGCCAGTACCCTTTGTCATGTCAAGTGTGGTCAGGTATTGAGCCTGTCCAAGCCTCTCGAGGAGGTCGCCCACGCGCGGCATTGGATAGGCATCAAATTGGGAGACTTGGTTAAGCCGGCGGAAGTCATTGCAGAACCTCCAACTCCGTCAGGCTTACCGACGAGCACAATGGGGCTGGACCAGGGACTATAACTCTCCTCAATTACACCTAGTTCCAGCATGCGCTTGATCTCAGCTCCACTTCAGCCTTTTTGCCTCGGGAAGACGATGCAGGCGTTCTCGGACAACAACCCGGGCTCTGTCACAATGTTGTGCTCAATCAGAGAGGTCCTTCCGGGTGTTCACTGACTACCTCTCGAGCGGTCCGGATAACTGTTTCCAGCTCCTGCCGCTGCCTGGGTCTCAAGTCTGCGCCAAAGTTAAGGTCGTGTGTGTGAGCGAAGAGTGAGCGGGCTGGCGGAGGAGGGATCAGGGTCCCTGTCCTTCCACGGTTTCAGCAGGTTCACATGATATACCGCTCCTTTGGCCGGCGATTGGGTTGACTCACCAAATAGTGACCAGTCCCTTCCTCTCCTTAACTCTCGTAGGGGCCCTGCCAGTGGGCAAGCAACTTAGAGTGGGAGGTAGGCACTAGGACCATGACCCGATCTCCGGGTGGAACTCCCGAAGAGGCGTGCGGTTGTAGTAGCGAACCTGTGCTGCTTGAGCCTCCTCCATGTGACTTTTAAGGACAGGCGAATCTTTCCAAATCTATCGCGTAACTCGCGATATACTCCAGTATGTTAGTGGTGGGAAGAGCCTCTTCTTCCCAGCCTTCTTTCAAAATATCCAATATGCCCCGAGGTTGTCGCCCATACAGTAGTTCAAAGGGGGAGAACCCCGTGGAGGCTTGTGGGACTTCCGATAGGCAAAAGGACGAGGGGGAGGAGCTGATCCCAGTTCCTTCCATCCTCGCTGACCACCTTACGTAGCATTTGCTTGAGAGTTTGATTAAACCTCTCTACTAATCCGTCGGTTTGAGGATGATACACCGAGGTTTTAAATGCTTTATTTTCAGTAATCTGGCAGTCTCCTTGAGCGTCTCCGAGGTGAAGGGGTCCCCTGGTCTGTCAAGACTTCTTTGGGGATCCCCACGCGCGAATACCCCTAGTAATTCCCGTGCGATGGCTTTAGAGGTAGCTGAGCGCAACGGAACAGCTTCGGGGTATCGTGTAGCATAATCCACGAGGACTAAAATGTACTTGTGTCCTCGGGCTGAGGGCTCTAGAGGTCCCACCAGGTCGACCCGATTCTGTGGAAGGGAGCGCCAATCAAGGGAATAGGAACAAGAGGAGCACGGTCCCTCCTAGGAATCTGTCGCAGTTGACACTCCGGGCAGGAAGCGCCAAAGCCTAACCTCCTCATTAATTCCTGGCCAGTAAAACGAGCTTGATCCGCTCCAGAGTTTTTCGGTGCCCAGGTGGCCACCTAGGAGGTGGGCGTGTGCTAGCTCGCAGACCTGCCGCCGAAGGTACGCTGCACTAGCAGCAGCCTCGCTCTCCTGCCCGCCATGCATTGCTACACGGTAAAGGAGGTCATTATCTAACACAAAGTAGGGGCCCTGTGGCATCGACTGACTAGTGCGCTGGCCATTGACAAGGACCACTGCATTTTTTACAAACTTCAGGGAGTCGTCATTCCATTGCTCCCTTTGAAAGAAGCCGGCGTCTTTTAAATTGAAACCGCAACACGGAGAGAGGGTCAGCGCCGACCTCAATGGGCGTGGTTTCCTCCCGCTCCGGGCGCTGGTGGATGGCGTGTCAGCCTGCGACGGCCCGGGAGTTGCCACGTCAGCCAGGACGGCTGCTTCACCTCTCTCTGCCGGCTGATTACACGGCGTGGAGGCAGCTTGAGACGGTTCATCTCCGCCTTTCCTGGTACACGATTACATTGATCAGCGCATCCCGATTCATTTTACCCTCGCACCACCTTAGTTTGAGAAGAAGTATGAAAAATATGAGGTTAACACAGAAAAACAGATCACCAATTCAAGCTTTATGAATAATCGATTCGCCATCAATAATTGTTTTGGTAAAGCCATCCTCCTTCCATTTTATAATTTTTCCGCCACTAGCCATGATTAAATGAGCGGTAAAAAGTAAGAGCGAGGAGGGACTTATTTAGGCAGGCATATATATGACAGCAACTCTCATGACAATGTCAATCATATTACGTTATTATTAAAATGTTTCCTTTTGTTTTTCATTACTTTTTTAACACACTACTTCTCCGCTGCGGCGGGTATTTTGCTATATATATAATATATGAATTACCTCCAAAGAGCTGAGACTTTTGATATCATGAGCGTGTGTACAAAAGGGGTCTTCTGCCCAGCAAAAGTCGAGCAGCCAGCGCTGCGTGCATAGCTGTGCCGGCCTTTGAGGCGCTGACTGCGCTTCTGCCTTAAGTCAAAGTGAGCACTTTTAATTTTTTCATCCTCCCCCTGCGCTATAGCCCAGACAAGTGCAAACACGGGACCCCTTTTCTACACCACGGCAAAATAATATTAAGGCGATTCACACTTTCTTTTGCACGTATACGATTATGAGGTCCTCAGCTCGGATTATGAAGACACGCACGCGAGTGGAGGACTGACAGTGCCATCACAGCCGATTAATGGCGGGGCGTCTCACCAGTCTACACAAGACCCACCGCGACTGTCCCCAAAAGGCGATCATAACGTCAGCGAACACATCTCTCTATCTATACTAATAAAAGGCAAAGCCCTCACTCACTCACTCACTCACTCATCACTAATTCTCCAACTTCCCGTGTGGGTGGAAGGCTGAAATTTGGCAGGTTCATTCCTTACAGCTTCCTTACAAAAGTTGGGCAGGTTTTATATCGAAATTCTACGCGTAATGGTCATAACTGGAAGCAGTTTTCTCCATTTACTGTAATGGAGATGAGCTTCAACGCCGTGGGGCGGAGTTTCGTGTGACATCATCCGCCTCCCGTAATCACGCAGTACATAGAAAACCAGGAAGAGCTCAAAAAGCGCTTAAGAAAACATGCATTATATAATTGAGAAGGCAGCGAAACAATAAGAAGCGGCGAGTGACATATACAACCATATTCATGAGTTCTGCTACTTGAAACAAAGCCGCGATGTAAACCTACACTTTAAATTAAGTTCATAGACAGGCTGCGCTGGGTTTGTAATTTAGTGCCTGCCCATATAAGGCCGTCCGTCAGCGGCAATCCAATAGCAAACTGCCACGGGTAAATATTCACGGGTGAAGGACTGTGCTTATGGAGAGGAAGATGAGATGGTCAGGGTGGTGTTTGACACAAACTCAGCGAAACTGCGAGAGAAAGTTTTAAGTGCCAGGACTAAGGTAACATTAAATACAGCCACGGACATAGCGAGATGGCACCAGCACAGCTGGGAACCTTCGATGCATGTACACCGGCGGCTCACGTGAACTGGCGCAGTGCACAGATAAAAGGCAACAGTTCCAAAGAGCTGAACAAAACCGAATTACACAATTGAAAAGGCAGCAAAAATATGAAGCGTCTGATAAGCATATTCATAAATCCAGCTACTGCGGAAACAAAGCACACGGTGGAAAAAGTCAATGTCCGCTAAAGGAAGACAGTGTAAAAAACCCGTGCATGCAGTGTGTCAGGTCTCAGATAAAGAAGAAGACGAGCTGTTTATTGATGCAGTAAGAAACGAATCGATGAATGAAACCTGTCATCTTTACAGCGATTGACAAACACGGAATGTAACTTGAACACAACACATCCTACAAATACGAACCTGATTGAAAGAAATAATGATAATCAAATCCTTGGATGACAGCAACACTCAGTAACACTCACAAAACAAATACTGTATATTGACAGTCATGTTACGTTATTTTTAAAATGTTCCCTTTTCTTTTCTACCTTTTTAACACACTACTTCTCCTGCGATACGCGGGTATATATATATATATATATATATATATATATATATATATATATATATATATATATATATATATCCGCTCTACATACTCGAATAATGGATACTTTATTCGCCATCAATGATTGTTTTGGTAAAGCCATACTCAGTGTATTCATTAGATGAGCGGTAAAAAGTAAGAGCGAGGGAGGATGACTCATTGAGGCATGCAGGCTGTAGTCTTGCGTCAACTCTATCTGAATTGCGATCACATTTGAAAAACATATCTTTTCAAGTTCTATTTAGTCCATATGTGTCAAACTCAAGGGCGCGGGCCACATCCGGCCCGGCGTAATTATATCCGGCCCGAGATCATTTTATATACTGTATTATTGTTATTAAAGCCCGGGTATATGAAGCGCTGGTAACACAATAAACTACAGATCCCATAATGCAGCGCTTCAGCTGCCTTGCATCAGGGTAACCTGAATGCAATTCAGAAGATACAGAAAACAGCATAATTAAATAAGAATCTGACACTTCAGCGGACGTTTTAACCCGTGCACAATCACAAAGTGATTTCAAGTGAAGCTGCTTTTATGGGAGACACAAATGCACCAGTTCACCTTGCCCCACTTTCCCTGTTGCCAAGTACTGTTAAACCAAGTCGTCACTACGGTGTTCCCAAATACGCACTTTGCTGATAAACTGGCGCACTGCGCACTGAGTTTGCACGCGCTTTGGTGACTTTGATGAACAAAAAAAGTCCGTCTACATGCGGCTCGAACCTTGTGCATGTTTGGTAGCACATATCTGTGTGAGAAGCTCTTCTCAGTGATAAAGAATAACAAAACAGCACACAGGAGTCGCCTCACTGATGAGCACCTGCAATCCATCCTGAGAATCTCCACAACACAGAACCTCACAGCAAACAGAAACGAACCTGTGGCCAAAAAGATGCCAGGCGTCCAGCTCTAAAATGACATATGAGCAAAGACAACTGAATGATTTGATTTGTTATTGCACGTAAGAGCGGAGTCAACCGTTTTAACAAACAGCGTATTGCACTGATACTGAAATAGCTGTGTGTGTATATATGTAGATATGTATGTATATGTATATATATGTTTATATATGTGTGTGTGTATATATGTATGTGTATATATATATATATATATGTATTTGTGTGTACATATGTGTGTGTATGTATGTATATGTGTGTGTATATATGTAGATGTATATGTATGTGTATATGTATAGATATATATATATATATATATATATATATATATATATATATATATATATATATATTTATATATATATGTGTGTGTGTAAATATATATATATATGACAACAACACTCATCACTCACAACAGTGACAAAACAATTACATTGACAATCAGGTTACGTTATTTTCAAAATGTTTCCTTTTCTTTTCATTGCTTCTTTAACACACTACTTCTCCGCTGCGGCTGGGTATTTTGCTAGTACTATATAAAAGAAAAAGGCAACTTTCCTTTCTTTACACCTTTTTTCCTTTTATCCCAAACCAAAGCCTTTCTCTCTTAACACTGTAGAGGACACAAAAATAATTTTCTTTAATTGCCGGTAAGGCACATTACCAGAGACACAAATTTGAACGTTCACATAGAAAATGTAATTTCTATACCACAGCCGTCGTGTAGCGCCTTACAAAAGGGATCTACTACCGAGAGATGATCCATATACATTTTAGCTGCTGTTAGTTACTTACCTGTTGTGTTACACAGTCTTTAAAATATAGTTTACCCGCAACCACTCCAGTAGTGCTCAATGTACCTGTACTTCTTAAAACGTTAATGTTTTACTGTTTAATAACTTATAGACTATATTTTATTATTTTTCCCTTGCACTCAGTGACCAAAGCTATACACACACATATAGACACATACAAACATACACACAAGTATATGTATGTATGTATGTATGTATGTATGTATGTATGTATGTATGTATGTATGTATGTATGTATGTGTGTGTATATATGACAGCAGCAATCCAAGCTGTGAGAAAACAGTAAAAAGGAGGCGTGTCAGACGTCGTGGTACATTTTCTGATGCAGCTAGACGAAAAAAACTTTGTGACGCTGCCGCCAAATACATAAAACAATTACTTTGACAATCATGTTACATTATTTTTAAAATGTTTCCTTTTCTTTTTCATAACTTCTTTAACACACTACTTCTCCGCTGCCAAGCGCGGGTATTTTGCTATATTATATATATAGATAGATAGATAGATAGATATGAGAACAACACTCATATCAATGACAAAACAATTACATTAACAATCATGTTACGTTATTTTTAAAATTTTTCCTTTTCTTTTTCGTACCTTCTTTAACACACTACTTCTCCGCCGCGAAGCGCGGGTATTCTGCTAGTCGCATATATTCTTTACTATAGGGAAGATACTACCTCCTCCAGCTGGACTGACAAAGCATGCGTGTGTTTCAGTGAGAGAGAATGCTACTAAGCTCATGTAGTAAGCATTGAAATGACAAGAACCAAACAGACATTATAGGCATACATCCAGTACTTGCAGAAGAAATCCGGTATGGTTTTTTGTTGTGTTCCTCCCCCACTTTAAGCCCAGCATCCATTCTTCTTTCTAATTCACTTATCCAGGGCAGGGTTGCAGTCCAGGTGGAGGCTATCCAAGCAAGAACTGGAAGCAATGCAGGACAAAACCTGTGAAAGGGTGCCAGTCCATTTCAGAGCAAACATACATGCGTGCACGCACATACGCATTCACCATAATGGGTCAATTCACTTCATTTTAATCAGTTTCAAGTTTAGTAAGTTTGGTACAGATGTTTTGACATAGGCAGAGTGGGCGATCTTTCCTGCTTCACAGAAAAGTGTTCTACATGGAGTCTGCATGTATTTACAGATTGATTGACATCAGAATCAAAGAATTAACTCACTCAAATACCTCATCCAACATTAAAAAAACATAGAAAATTATAATGGGTTTGTGATACTGCAATCTGGTCTATTGTACACTCTGCATTTTCTGAGTATTTTTTTTTTTATCACATGTGTGCAAGACATCACAGCAAAAGTGGCTTGCCTCTTTCAAAAATCAACAGCTTTTATTAAAAATGCAATGCAGTGTAATCAGTTCAGTTCACATGTACTGTCCACAAAGTACAATGAAACTCCTATGTGTTATTTACACTACATTGACACTCACTGTGTAACTTGCTCTGTATGTTATGTAAAATAATAATACAGATTGCAAATATGGGGGGTGGGTTTCAGTGTTGTGTTGCCATAAAGCTACTGCAAACACATAAATGAGCAAGTAATATATCCTTAACTCAATAAAACAGAACCAATCACTGGTCTACAAAAAATATTTTTGTTTGCTTCTGGGAACTTCAGAGCATCTGTTTATTAAGTTTTTTTACACGGATTTCATATATGAAATCGGAATTAAGCTAGCACATCAGGTTTTTGAAATACACATCACTGACGTTTTGACACTTTTGAATATCAATATATCAACACGATATCTGGAGTTTGTACTGTGTCCCACCAAAATTGTTTTGATGTGCTCATTCTGAAAATAAACCAAAAGATGATACCAGAGACACATTAAAGCATATTTATGTCAATTTACCTCAATATAAAAGCGAGGTCAGCCTACCCAAAAATGTTGGAGGCACTTGCTTTTGCGCTTGTACTGCACATCCGTCTCTCTTTGCAAGAACCAACAGTAGTCACTCATCATGCTCGGAGTGAATTTTTCCCCCGATATCAGTTTTCCATCACCTTTATATCTTGATGAAATCTTTCCCCATGCTCATCTCTGACATCGCTTAGATTTGGTGGAAAAAAGTCGAGATGAGAATGTAAAAAATGCATCTTCAGTGACATTCTGGCTCCCATAAGCTAATATACTTTCATATTCTCCACAAGCTTATTCTCTGTCAAGAATTCTCAGTCTGTGACTGTCAAGAAAATTCTGGACAACCTGCACAAATCAAGGTGCTGATCAGTTGGCTTCAGTTTCCTTTTGAACTCACTGTCAAGCATCAGTTGACATATTTCAGGGCCAACAAAAACACCTTCCTTAATTTTGGCTTCACTTTTCTTGAGACCAAACTTAATTTTAAAATGCTGAAACGCATTTCCTTTACTGTCCAGTCACCCCGGTTGTTCAAGACCTGGAACATCATAACTAAAAAATGGGACGTGCTGGACGAAAACGGTTTTTAGATTTGGAGTGAGCAAGTGAAATTTGTTAAAGTACAGGACTAGTGAATTGAATAATTCTAATATCCTTCCATTATCACAAGGTGCCTCAAACACGGAAGGCAAATTTTCAAGTGGCAAGTGGATGTATTTGGCAAGTTTTAAAGCTTTTTCTATCATACATTGATTGGTAGAGCTCCACTGTAAGCTGTTAGAACACAAAGTATTATTTAAATTTATAAAAAAAAAAAACCTTCACTTTAGAACACAAATTGATTTAACCAATTAATATATATCATGATTATGAAAAAATAACTTTTGACTTGAAACATACCAAACCTATCCTTTAATCTATTCAAAAAGCTGGAGCCTTTCTTGGCAACATACTGTATATAGTAAGAACCATCCAATTAATCTGACTTGCACATCTTTTTGATGTGGGAGTAAATTTAAAAACACTTGGAATATACTTATGCAGACAACAGGAGAATGTACTTGGAGTACAGAAAATGCACCCAGAAAGGATACAGGGTTTATCACTTTATATGTGTTTTACAGCTATGGTATCACTGTTGTAAGCTGCAATTCAGTAAAGCTATTTTTCCTTACCTGCATGAAGAAACAAAACACACAGTTCAGCTGAGCTTCCTTTTATTTATATTATATATATATTTTTTAAGCTGGGTACCACTGATTTTGTTGTATTTATGCAAAAAGGGTATTTTACATAGAAAATAATTAAAAAGCTTCCATGTAAGAGGTTAGGAGTACGCACTGATAGAGTGCATTTCTGCACCCCCCACACAACAAACCAACTCAGGATCCAGATTAGGACCCGAGTGCAGCCATGCAACGGGTGATACCTCAGCACCACACTAGTTCAGATGTAGTGGAACAGTGTGAGGTTTTTGTTATGGCGGCTGGAGTGCCAATTCTGTTAATTCCATGTAAGAAAAATGTAAATGCAAGGGGTAAACTTAAATCTGAGGTTTAAAAAATGTTTTCTCAATAAAATTTTTGTTAACATTGCCTAATGCATCATTGTAGATTGTATGTATGATGAAAATGATCACCATATCCTAAATACCAAGGCTGAAAACACTGATACTAAAAGTTATGGTTATTTTACTGTACTTTTATTTAAAAGTAGGACTAAATAACCTGGTTAATTTTACATATCTTAGCTTTTCCATTCAAGATTCATTATTAGACAATATTTCAAAATTCTGCATTGCTAAATATAATATCCAAATGAAGGTACTGTATAAGAAGACCAGAGAGGATATATTGACTGACCCATGACCATATCTAAGTGGTAACAGGGTAGCTTTTCTGAACGCTTAGTGCCAGCTGTTCCGCAAAATGAACAAAATGGATCACAGCTGGTATTTCAGATAAGACTGCATTCAGACAAAAACTCAGCAGAAAAAAAAAAACAACTTTAAATGTATAATTGAACAATTTCATGTCAACAAGAATTTACAATTTGTTATAGCATCCCACAAATACACTGCTTAAAAAAATAACACTTAATTAACATAGTCTAACACCAAGTCAATTAAGCTTCAGGGATATCAATCCGTGCAGTTAGGAAGCAAAAGCGATTGTGAATCGACTTCACCTGCTTTGGTGCAAATGAAAGTGACAACAGCTACACTGGAGAGGAAACAGCAAGACAACCAACAAAAAGGAAATGGCTTTGCAGGTGGTGCCAACAGACAATTGCTCTCTCCTTATCCTTTCTGACTGGTTCTTCTCTAGTTTTGCGTTTTGCTGGTGTCCTTGTCGTTACTGGTATGAGGCGGTACCTTTAGTTGATTCAAGTTTCACATGTAGTCCAGCTCCTCCTGGATGGTACAGCCATATGTGTCATTGCAAGAAGATTTGCTGTGTCTACCAGCATAGTCCAAAAAGCATGGAGGAGACACCAGGAGACAGGTCGTTACACAACAACAGGGGCACAGAAGGGCATCTACCCAGCAGCAGGATTGGTATCTGCTTCTTTGTGTGAGAAGGAACATGCCAGAGCCCTACAATATGACATCCAGCTGGCTACTGGTGTGCATGTTTCTATTAGAAATACACTCCATAAAGGTGCCATGAGGGCCCGATGTGCTCTACTGGGTCCTGTGCTCACAGCCTATTACCATGCAGCACGATTGGCATTTTCCACAAAATACCACAAGTGGCCACCACTGGTGTCCCATTCTCTTCACAGAGAAGAGCAGGTTCACACTGAGCACATTTTGACAAATGTGAAACAGTCTGGAGATGCTGTGGTGAATGTTATGCAGCCTGCAACACCATCCAGCATGACCGGTTTGGTGGTGGGTCGGTCATGGCCTGGGGAGGCATATCCTTAAAGGGTTGCACAGAATTTCATGTGCTAGTCAACAGTACCCTAACTGCTGTTAGGTACTGGGATAAAATCCTCAATGCCACTGTCAGACCTTACGTTGGTGCAGTTGGCCCTGGGTTCTTCCTGGTACTGGACAATGCCTGGCCTCATGTGGCCATAGCGTGTAGGCAGTTCCTGGATGATGAAGGCATTGATGCCATTGACTGGTCTGAGAACTTCTGGGATGTTATGCATCAGTGGATCCAATGCCACCAAGCAGCCTCACAGGCTGTCCAGGAGCTCACCGATAGATAGATATTTATTGTCATTGTCAATTTTACAAAGGAACAACAAAATTGAAGGTGCAGTTGACTCAGTGTGAGGCACAAGAGTTAAAAAGACACAATCTGCCCTCTCATCAGAAGTATGCCAAGACATTGTCGGGACTGCATACAGGCACATGGGGGTCATACACACTACTGAGTCATATTATGAGTTGACATGACGAAATTCACGCAAGTAGATTTCAGCTTGTAATTTGAATTTTTCACCTTGATTTTCAGTGTGATGTTGAATCTAGACCTCAGTGGATTGGTGATTTTGGTTTCCAGTGTTACATCATTTTGTTTTCAGCGAATTATGCAGTATAATTCAGTAAGGATTTTCCACTTGAATATTTGTGCATTGAAATCCGATGTGTCATTTAAGTGCCCCCTTCATTTTTTTCAAAACAGTGTACATATTCTTCATATATTAAACCAATTTTTAAATACTAAATGAACAAGTAACTTGTTTTACTTTATGAAAGAACAGAACATTACATACTTTTCTATGGATAAGCATCCTGTCTACTGTTGGCTTCTGGCCCACAGTGCCAGGGCTGGTTCCGAGTTTGATTTTCTCTACTTTATAAAAGGTTTGAAAAAAGTAACTCACATTTAACAAAAACAACATAAACTCATGCTGCCACATAAAATTGTCTATTTGATCATTTAACAGTAATCTGAGTATACTTTTACTTGATTAAAAAAAACAAAACAAAAAAAAAAACACACTTTTCCATTACAGCCAACCTCTTGCTACTTGTTCAAATACACCTTTTTCAAATCTTCTCTATGATTTTATGTATTTAAAACTATACATGCAGTTGATTACAAAATATTTTTAGAATACAATACAATTCTGCTGTAACTAGACATTCCTTCAATCAGCAACTTTATCTTTCATCATTCTCATGAGACAAGTAATGCATATGTCAAAAGAAAATCAGATTAGTGCAGTTTGCCTCATACATCCAGGAGACCAGAAGTGTCCAGCAGGCAGTGTAAGCTCCACAGATGGATCACGATCAGTTCTTGGAATTGCACTGTAGAATAGTCATTAAATTTACAGTGTAGTCTCAAAGGAACAACACCAACATAATAACTACATCAACAATGCAAAGTAATTATGACAAAAATAGTACATTTATACACGGCTCATATTAAAGAATCTTTCAACATACAAATCCACAAACAGCTCATGTGGGTAGACCCATGATAAAAGTCAGTAGACATGAATGCAGCAGTTGGATGCTCTTGATGCCCTGGCTATCACATTCTGCAGCTTTTTCAGGAGTTTACAGAGTATTGGAGTGTGGAGAATATCAATTCAAAAGTCCCAAGGTTGAGCATATCAACAGCTGTGGTTCTCCAACACATTCAGTTTCCAGCAAGTTTGGGGACTCAACATACTAGTACATTGTAACACTTTCTTGTTACTTTAGAATTAATATTGTTTTGATACATTAAACCAATCAGGGTCTATCTAGGAGTTCTTTCCTCCTTTTCTAGAAGTCTCTGTAAAACAAAGGACTTTCTCTGTCTTTCTACCAGCAAAACCCAAGAAACGCTTTCTTGTGGATTTAAACTGCACTAGAATAAAAGTGAAAGCAATCAATGCATAACAAAAAGTAAAACTGTGTACAGTAGCATAATGGTAAAAATAATCAAATAAAAATAAGATATAAGCCGGCTATTTATATGAGTGCAAACCTTATGAAACAGTGACACCATGAATGAAGATCATTAATCTTCAATGCCACCTACACTAGATCAAACCTCACTATGAAGATTGCCCGTGCACTGTGCTAAGCTTGGATATTCTCTCCAAATACTTTGTTTTTTTCGGACATCTCAGATTTTTGTGTTGGGTTAATTAGCAATACAAAACTGACTCAGTGTGAGTGAATTTTACAACAGATGGCACCCCAACCATGCACCCAATACTGCCAGACCAAGAACTCACAATGGTAAAAAAAATCAACTCCAAAGACGTTTAACTGAAAATAAAATCACATTACACTGCCTAAGAATAAAAAAAATACATTTAAACATAAAATTCTCAAAATATGCAGGAGTATCTTTAAATACTGTAGACTATCTGAATGCAAAGGCCATTTTAACATCATCTATTAAAACTAAATACGAGGGACTCTTACAATGTCTTTGCCCTTGTGACTCTACACTGATGTTACACATAAAGGGCCCACTTTTGCCATTATTTTTATAAAGGCAGCAGGAATCTTCTCTTCCTGTTTATTGGCACTCTGAACAGAGGTCTTTAAAAAAGCTAATGTAAAAACGAAGAGGGCTGCTTAATTGTGTACACTGGATGGGGAAAACACACAGCTGTAATTTAGAAGCAGACAAAAAGGTTTTGCTCAAATTCTGCATGATTATGTAGACACTGTAGCTCTATATTTGCATTTAAAAATTATCTTGAAAAAGGAAGAAACTTTAAAGTTATGCCTTGCATTAAACGACAAGAAAGTTAAGGGACTTGTGAGAGATATTCTGTTCCATAGTCATATGTAAAGCAGGGTCACAAGAGGTTTCACTCAACACAATAATACTGATTACACGCATATGCTAATCATTACATACAAATCAGTACAGTACCGTTATATTTAACTTATTCGCTGCCAGATATTTTGCAACAAAATTGGGTTGACAGGGCTAACAGGACACAACTCAATATTCTTTTAATATTTCTGAGAACAATTTACTATTTTTCTAAGGTTTTTTTCTTTTTTTGCAGTTATATTAGTTTCAGTGGTTCAATGAAGAATGGCTTTAATGGAGAAGTGCAAGAAATCAAAGTCAACTGAAATAAAAGTAGAAAATATAAAGAATAATGAATAATACATACAGTGGGTACGGAAAGTATTCAGACCCCCTTCAATTTTTCACTCTTTATTATATTGCAGCCATTTTCTAAAATCATTTAAATTAATTTTTTTCCTCATTAATGTACACACAGCACCCCATATTGACAGACAAAAAAAAGAATTTTTGAAATTGTTGCAGATTTATTAAAAAAGAAAAACTGAAATATCATATGGTCCTAAGTATTCAGACCCTTTGCTCAGTATTTTGTAGAAGCACCTTTTTGAGCTAATACAGCCATGAGTCTTCTTGGGAAAGATGCAGCAAGTTTTCCACACCTGGATTTAGAGATCCTCTGCCATTCCTCCTTGCAGATCCTCTCCAGTTCTTTCAGGTTGGATGGTAAACGTTGGTGGACAGCCATTTTTAGGTTTCTCCAGAGATGCTCAATTGGGTTTAAGTCAGGGCTCTGGCTGGGCCATTCAAGAACAGTCACAGAGTTGTTGTGAAGCCACTCCTTAGTTATTTTAGTTGTGTGCTTAGGGTCATTGTCTTGTTGGAAGGTAAAACTTTGGCCCAGTCTGAGGTCCTTAGCACTCTGGAGAAGGTTTTTGTCCAGGATATCCCTGTACTTGCCTGCATTCATCTTTCCCTCGATTGTAACCAGTCGTCCTGTCCCTGCAGCTGGAAAACACCCCCACAGCATGATGCTGCCACAGCCATGCTTCACTGTGGGGACTGTATTGGACAAGTGATGAGCAGTGCCTGGTTGTCTCCACACATACCGCTTAGAATTAAGGCCATAAAGTTCTATCTTGGTCTCATCAGACCAGAGAATCTTATTTCTCACCATCTCAGAGTCCTTCAGGTGTCTTTTAGCAAACACCATGCGGGCTGTCATGTGTCTTGCCTCTCCCTCAGTGTGTGGAGACAACCAGGCACTGCTCATCACTTGTCCAATACAGTCCCCACAGTGAAGCATGGCGGTAGCAGCATCATGCTGTGGGGGTGTTTTTCAGCTGCAGGGACAGGACGACTGGCTGCAATCGAGGGAAAGATGAATGCGCCAAGTACAGGGATATCCTGGACAAAACCTTCTCCAGAGTGCTAAGGACCTCAGACTGGGCCGAAGGTTTACCTTCCAACAAGACAATGACCCTAAGCACACAGCTAAAATAACTAAGGAGTGGCTTCACAACAACTGTGACTGTTCTTGAATGGCCCAGCCAGAGCCCTGACTTAAACCCAATTGAGCATCTCTGGAGAGACCTAAAAATGGCTGTCCACCAACGTTTACCATCCAACCTGAGAGAACTGGAGAGGATCTGCAAGGAGGAATGGCAGAGGATCCCCAAATCCAGGTGTGAAAAACTTGTTGCATCTTTCCCAAGAAGACTCATGGCTGTATTAGCTCAAAAGGGTGCTTCTACTAAATACTGAGCAAAGGGTCTGAATACTTAGGACCATGTGATATTTCAGTTTTTCTTTTTTAATAAATCTGCAACAATTTCAAAAATTCTTTTTTTTTGTCTGTCAATATGGGGTGCTGTGTGTACATTAATGAGGGAAAAATTAATTTAAATGATTTTAGCAAATGGTTGCAATATAACAAAGAGTGAAAAATTGAAGGGGGTCTGAATACTTTCCGTACCCACTGTATAAAAGACATTCATTGATGTATTTGTCCATTTTCTAGTCTAATTCAGAGACTCAGGGTTTCAGATTCCATCCATGAAGCTTTAGTTCAGACATGAACCAACCCTAGCTTGAGAGGCATCCACCACAAGGCATAGTCACATATACAGTATATCCTCACTCATATAAATCAAACCAGTAAAGCTCACCACCACTTAACCAGGCGTGTATAGGTTTGGGATATGTATGAAGACACAGATGTATGAACCGTAAAACCAAAAAAAACTTGAGATATTTTTAAACTGGATTATGAATCTGTAAAGAAGTACTTTAAAGACATGCAGAAGTGTGGCACAGTAGGAGGCAGTGCCACCTCACATTACTACTTGAACACTGCTGTAATTCAGAGGTACTTTGTCTTTTGTGTGCAGTTTGAATGTTTGCCCATAATCTACTCCCATACACCCAACATAGTCTAAAGCAATGTTTTAATGGTAAATGTAAACTGTAAACTGTCCCAGTGCTGCTGTACATGTTAGTGTGTTTTGTGATGGATTGACGGAGCATCGAAAATGGGTTTCTGGCTTGAACCTGCAATAAAGGCTTTGTTACACATAATTTTCTTCAACTTGTGCAATACTATTCAAGGCCACAATAAAGTCAGAACCTATTTCAGCAACTCTGGATGCAAGGGAAGAACTAAGCTAGGCTAGAACTAGTCTACCATGTAAACTACTATAAAACTGCAAAATAATGTTTCACATTTCGTATTGTCCTTTTGTAAGATAAAAATCTACCATTTAGGTATCCAAAATGAAGAGGATTTTTCACTTTTTAAAATATCAATAGCGCTTTTCACACAATGTTCAGAAAATAGTCTCAAAGACATTATGATCAATGAATGAATAGTATAGTGCAAAGGTTTTATGTCTTCAAGACATTTCAATAAACTCTAAGCAACAGGAAAAAAAAACCAACAATATAACACTGCCCCTCAGAAATGTATACCAATAATAAATATTCCATAATACTTCTATTTCATTCTTTATTTCTTTTTAATAACATAAAAAGGATTATTCATATGGAAACTTATTCCAGCTAATAAAAAATTACTGGTGATATTTCACAAAAGTATTGCTTTATTTCATAACACACTAGTATTGAGAATTAGTTAAAATTGGTCGATATAATTTGTTAGCAAAAGATATGAAACTATAAAACAACAAAAATATATTTTAAATATTTAGGATAATAAAAAAAGATTCTAAATGTATAAGAAGCAGCATACCTGGAAAACAGAAGATAGACACAATTTACTTCATACATAAATAATTAAAAGTATTTTGGTATATAAGAAATATTGCCAACACATTTCCAGTGTTCACATTAAAAATCTTTCATCATTGACCACACTCACCGATACTACTCAATTCACATATACTGTACATGTGGAGAATGAGCGAACTTCATGCTCACCCTGACCATGGTAGCAATCAAACCTGCACTCTTGTAAGACATGATCAAGAGATTCAGACATAGTGAAAGGGTGCAAAGGCTTCCAAAGTATGCCACAAAAACAGGCCTAACAGAGGGTCACCTCCAAGGCAATCACTACACATTCTACTATCTGCAAGCTGTAGCATAAACAGGCTTAAAAAAAGGTAAGCGTACTTTAAAACTGGAATAAGTATAAACAGAGTTTTTTCCAAAATAGAGAGAAACAGAAAAAAATGCTCAAAAGGACAAAAACTGTGATCTTAAAAGGCAATCTGAGGCAACCAAGTTCAAAATCACAATCCAAACAGTGACTTCATAGAAGGAACTTAAATCCAAAAACTAGAAGAAAAAAACAAGAACAAATACTCTATACTCCTAACTGCACTCAATGAACCACTATAGGATGTATACCTGTGCATAAGCTGAATCTCTCTCTCCCTCCCTCCCCCTCTCTATAGCTGTCACCAGATAACCAAAGCACAAATATGCATTAGGATACTGCCAGGCAAGCAGACATAATGTGATTTTCTGTATCTTAAAAGGTAGTATCTGTCTGTATGGATATGCATTTGTATGGTATACTGTAAGTGAGCTTACTTCTTTAAGAATGCAACTAGATTAGTGAGCTGAAGCAAACAGGAAGCAAGGAAGAAGCCATATTTTATTGTTGAGTTTGGTTGGTGGTGGCATGACTGAGAAAGAAGCTGTGACTTCATCAGTTCAAGGGAAGTTAATTCCTACTATCGAATACATCTGAGCAGCCAAACATTAACAAGCTTTGTAAAGAGTAACAGGAACACCTGTGTCTATGATTTATCCTTAATACAGGTTTTATTTTGTAAAATACACACAAAAACATTATACTGTACAGTCTCGATTATCCGATTCCCAATTTACCGAGGTTCTGTATTATTCAAGGTTTTAGATACTTATTTTGTAGCCGTACCAAGCCAGCTCGACTTACATACATGAACATCGGAATTCGGCATTGGATTCAATCTTTATATACATGGGGATTCACAGCACTATATTATCCTTAAAATTTCACAAACTGATTACCTTTTTAAGAAGGACTGGATTAATCCATAACTGTATAAAATTATTTGTGCTGCTAGGTCATTTCATACAAAGCACTTGCTGCCGCTTATTGCTGGAAAATGCTTTCAGATTTGCCATTGCGTCAGTAATCACCTGTAGCATGTTCATGCGATTTTTTACTATTACTTCATTTACTGCATTTACTATTACTTCAAGCCCAGGTGCATTACACAGTATTCACCAAATAAAAATAAAATAAAATAAAATAAAACAAGTGCAACTTTGCAGCTTGGTGATGACATCTTTACCAACTGATCCATCATTTAGGCAAACTGCATTAATACGGACCTTGCTTCAAGCTAAGCTATATACATAAATAATAAAACTGTAACTTACATTTATAATGCTATTTGTGGTATACAGTGATCCCTCGCTATATTGCGCTTCGACTTTCGCGGCTTCACTCTATCGCGGATTTTAAATGTAAGCATATCTAAATATATATCACAGATTTTTTGCTGGTTCGCGGATTTCTGTGGACAATGGGTCTTTTAATTTAAAGTACATGCTTCCTCAGTTTGTTTGCCCAGTTGAATTCATACAAGGGACGCTATTGGTGGATGGCTTAGAAGCTACCCAATCAGAGCATGTATTATGTATTAAATAAAATTCCTCAATGATATATGATGTGCTTCCCGAGCGGTACTTGATTGTTTGCTTTTTTCGTTCTCTCTCTCACTCTCTCTGACTTTCTCTGCGCCTGACGGAGGGGGTGTGAGCAGAGGCGCTGTTTGCACAGAGGCTGTTTGCCTAGAAGATACGGATGCTACTCTAAAAAATGCTGAAAGACTACCGTCACGTTGCTCCCTTCTTTGCAGCTGCTTTATCGCGGTGCACATACTTAAAAGCTCAACAGTACGTATTGATTTTTTGATTGTTTGCTTTTCTGTCACTCTCTCTCTCACTGACATTCTCTGCTCCTGATGGCGCTCCTTTGAAGAGAAAATATGTTTGCATTCTTTTAATTGTGAGAAAGAACTGTCATCTCTGTCTTGTCATGGAGCACAGCTTAAACTTTTGACTAAAGGGTGTTACTTCATGCCTAGAGGGCTCTAATAATGTTACAGTGTGGGAGAGTTCATAATGGCTTAAAATATATAAAAATAACCATACAAATATATGGTTTCTACTTCACGGATTTTCATCTATCGCGGGGGGTTCTGGAATGCAACCCCCGCGATTGAGGAGGGATTACTGTAGCCCTACGGAATCGTATTAGGGCCACAGTGAAGAAAAAAACTATATGTCAAGAATGAAGTCGACATTTCCACTTTATTTTCATAGTTTATTTTATAATTAAAAATGAATGTTTAATTTACTAGATTTTCTCAAACCCCGTCATAAATTAATGTAGCATATTAAATGCTTTGTGTTAAGTGTTCCCCGCCCAGTTAATCACTACGCGCTTCTTAAACTGACTTCCTCTACACTAAGAGGAGGTGCAGGCAGGGATCGCCGCACAGAATACATTCACTTCATGATATTCCTGCTCTCTGAAAATTTAGAATGCTAAGATATATACTTGATATCATTTTCAGGATGAAATGCATTAATGCACAGTAGTGTGGCAGTAGTGCTGCTCCCTCACAGTAAGGGGTCCCCAGGTGTATGTTCAGTGTAGAGAACTTTATCGCAGGTGTGACGAGGCTCCAAAAAACTGGATGTTTGAATGGGTATTGTACAGGTTTAACTTAAATATTGTGTAAATATTGGGTTTGTGATCTGGCGGTCGGAGACATGAACACAGAATTCAATGGATGTTCATCTGACCGGGCTTTCTTTATTGCATGCGTGTTGTCTCTGTCTGATGTACCAAACCCCCAGTTCCTACCCTTATTTTTTCTTTCTCCACATAACCAATTACAACACGATAAATGTCTTTGTGAAATTAAAACTAGTTATAAACTTAGACCACGGAGTGTTCATAACTTAAAAAAAAATCTTCGTTATACATGTTTAATTATGCCATCCATTCAGGGTTGTGCCCATCTGTTATACTACATTTTTCTTTATGTCACTATATCTGGACAATACTGTTATGAGTTTTATTCACATGTGCATGTTAACTGTGGCACACAGGGGCTCAGCAGTTAGAATTGCTAGCCAAGCATTGGATTAGATAGCCAAAGACAACTGGAGGCTTGTATAGTCAGCTTAAACACAGGTTAGGGTATTTCTGTCCTCTATCAGCACAAATCTTCTTTCCTTATTGGGAGAATGAGAAACGGCATGTAAGCACTATGATATTTCTGTATTTTTGGGGGGAGGAATACAGCCCTTGTTTGGAGACAGAAAAGACCAGCAAGTGAAGCAAGACATTATAAAGGCTTGGACAACAGCCAGACCCTGAGAGGCGGAATCGACAAAGCTCGAAGGAAAACCTCCCAGCGTAGTGACGTGAAAATGGCTGACTGTGTTGATCCAGATTTCCCACCTGGATTAAGTCTGTCCATGCGCCTCTCTGTCTGTAACCACGTTAACCGTCAGTAAATGTAAGCTAAACGATATTTTGTCTCATGTGATTCTTGTACCGCCGTAATCACTATGGGAGGGATATCGCCTTTTCTGGTATATTATGATATTGTTTAATTATTAAATATGCCACAATTTTAAAAGAATACATTTCCAAGAGAGCTAATGCCTCTGCAGGAAACACCATCCCAGCAAGCACTGTGTGCTAGGCAGGAGCAAATCCTGAACAGGGCGCCAGCACATTACAGGGTGAATACAAGCAATACATACACTAGCAGGGTTAATATAGAATAACAAAACCCCACATCCTACATGACTTTGAAATGAAACTGAAGCACGCCGAGTAAACTCACCAGAAAAACATGCAAATTCAAGGCATGGAACACCTGAGACCCCCTTGCTGCGAGGCAGCAGTGCAACCTCCACACCACCGTGTCCCCACATGATTAATACATGCTTTCTTGCATTTCATCATGAAAATTATAGTATTTATCTTAGCATTCTAAATGTTCAGGGAACAGGAATATCATGAAATTAACGTATTCTGTGTGCTCCCTGCACCTCCTTTTAGTGCAAGAGGAGGTCAGTTTAAGAAGCATGTAGTGATTAACATGGCTCGGGGAACACTTAACACAAAGCATTTAATTTGCTACATAACTTATGACGGGGTTTGAGAAATTCTAGTAAATTAAACATTGATTTTAGGATGAAGTTTAGTTTACGACATTACAACGTTTTGGCTAAACGTATTTAGTCACTAACTACGTAGATTGTTGTTAGCTGTTAACATTTCTCAGACTTTGAAGGTTTCCCAAAGAAATCCACCTCAGGAAGCAGTGGGAGATAGCTCTTTGACGGGATTTTGAGAAAGCTGTCCTGTGATCTGTGCCGTAGTAGTTTGGTAACAGATGCTGTACCGGCATCATATGATCAAAGCTACCACTTGCTCACATTACAAAACAAAAAAGGTTTGATGATTTCTTCTGAGCATACAGTCAAGGTGGTCAAAGTAGCTGAATGTGTTATCCAACAGTCGACATTAGGGCAAGCTGTCAATGTATCTTTGATCAATCAGTTTGATCGGGCTGAGATTGGTTCAGATGATGTGTTTTTTTCTCAAGGAGCACTTTGAGGAAATACATTTTGAAATTGACAACCATCATTTCATGCTCATGTCTTTAGTTATGTCTGTCTTCCACAAACTAAGGCTGCACCATATTGCCAGACTGAATACTCTCAAATTACAAGATCTGAGTGAGCGAGCAGGAGCGTAAGTCTGCAGGAGATCAGTGAGTGCAGGGGGAAGCAAGACTGTGGAGAGCTTTAAATGTTAAGAGTGGTATTTTGTATTGTATTCTGTAGTGAACAGGGAGCCAGTGAAGCTGAAACAGAATAGGTGTAATATGTTCAGTGGATTTAGAACAGGTTATTATCCTGGCAGCAGAATTTTGAAGAAGTTGCAAGCGATGAATACGTTTTTGTGGGATGCCAGATAGAATAGCATTACAATAATCTACAGTATATGTGAGGTGACTAGGGCATTAACCAATACTTTAGTGCTGTGTTGCGTAAGAACAGGACGAAGTCTAGAAATGTTTCGGAGATGGAAGAAGGCAGTCCAAGAAATGCATCTTATATGGGAGGAATTATTGAATAATAATAATTATTATTAAATAATTGCCATTATTAGTATATAAATGGATATAAATAATTGCATAATGGATATAAATAATTGTGCCCTTAGAGGTGAAGTGGGATGCGATTAAATGCTTTGATAAGGGAGAAACAATAGAAAGTGGCTAGTGAGTTAGTGACTGAAAAAGCAAGAGAGGGAAAATTGAAAAATGGAGTTTAGAAAGAGCATCGGTAGGATGTGAAAACACGGAATAAAAAACAATGAAGAAAGGACAGGTTGAAAAAAAACATGCAAGCTTTGTTTTTGTGGTTTGGTCAGATGAGAGAAAAAGGCAGCCCAATTTCTGGACTGATATATGCTAATGCTTTAGAATTTCATAAGCATTTCAAAAAAGGGGAAGAAGAATTCTTGGCTAGTGTTGGTTGGTTGGTTGGACCGGTGCAAACAGAGGTTTGGATTTAGACAGTTAAACATTACTGGGGAGAAATGTACTGAGGAAATAGATGAGTTTACCGCTAAAGTGATGAAGATTAAAGAGGAAGAAGATTTAAGTCTCGATCAAATTTACAACTGTGATGAAATGGGCATAAAGTATAAAATGCTTCCAATCAAAACACCTGCAGCAAGAGAAGAAAAATCAGCACCTGGGGCCTCATGCATCAATGCCTTGCGTAGAATTCGCACTTTAACATGACATAAACAAAAAAGCAGAAATGTGCATACGCACAGAAAAATCCAGATGCAGCATTTTCACCAACTTCTGTGTTCTTCCACTACAGCCATTCAGCATGAAAAGTAACACTCGTGCATGCACCTGCTGTCCCGCCCCAACTCCTCTCAGAATTACGCCTCTTTGAATATGCAAATCAATATAAATAGCCCTTGAGCCCAGCGTTCTGTGAAAAGACAATGGGGAAAAGCAAGAAAGAAAATGGAAGAATTTCAGCGAATACCAAGTGGAGGCAAGGAAAAACGTACTATTTGTTGGTTTAAACAGTGGTATAAACAACAAAAGGAAGACTGATCAAGTGACATAACATACAGGAGAAACTCAAGAGCTCAAGTTCAAAGTCGCACAGTGCCCGAAATAAAAAAGAAGTTGTCAGATATCAAAGTTGCCGTGAAAAGGTGCGTCTGAGTGTCATATGAAAGCTTATTAGGGCACAGAGACAAAAAAAAGGCACACAGTGGGGAAAAAGCATGAAATGTCAACTTCAATCTCAAAATTTCCACTTTAATCACATAGTTTATTTTGTCATTAATTCATCTTAAAATCATTTAATTAACTAGCTTCTCAAATCACATCGTAAGTAAAATAGCACGTTAACTGCTTTGTTTTGTATGTGTTCTTCTATGTCCTCTATGTATGTGAATCACATTGTGCTTCTTAAACGGGCTTTCTCTGCCAAAGACAGGGCACAGAATCCATTACATTTGTGATATTACAGCTCTCTGAATAACTAAAATACTGAGATGTATATGTGATATCATTTTCATGATGATAGGAGTTAAAGCACTTTATTAAAACATGGTAACACGGTGGCGCAGTGATTGTGATTGTGCAATAATTTATTGCAGCAATTGTGCCTTCGATGAAATAATTTATTGCAGCAGTACTAGGCTCTAGGTTCGTGGCGGCCCTGGGCAGAAAAAGAATCGGTGGCTCCTTCGCCCGCCAAAGTCAGTATGGTATCTTATGCATGGCAGATGGCCACATCCGTTGCGGACACTGCATAGCCGCCTCGTGCTCATGACACAAGCGTTTAACTTTTGCTGAAATTTGCCGCTGCATTTTTAGCTGTGTCATTATTTTCTCTTTCTGTTTTATATTCAACTAGAAAAATACCCGCGCTTCGCAGCGGAGAAGTAGTGTGTTAAAGAAGTTATGAAAAAGAAAAAGAAACATTTTAAAAATAACGTAACATGATTGTCAATGTAATTGTTTTGTCACTGTTATGAGTGTTGCTGTCATCAAGGATTTGATTATCATTATTTCTTTCAATCAGGTTCGTATTTGGAGGATGTGTTGTGTTCAAGTTATATTCCATGTTTGTCAACCGTTGTAAAGGTAACAGGTTTCATTCATCGAAGTGTTCACTACCCAAATCGGTACTTGTGAATCTAAGATGTTTAACAGACATTCCCGGTATTAAGTTGTGGATTTGCCTGCGAATATTTAGCGGCAGTGTGTCTATGAACTTAATTTAAACTTAAGCTTTACACTTTGCTTTCCTATTGATATGTCTACAAAGGCTTGTTCAGATTCAGAGGGTTGTTCCTTTCTTACTGCATCAATAAACAGCTCGTCTTCCTCTTTATCTGAGACATCACACACTGCATGCACGGGTTTACCTTTCCCAGTCCTGCAAAGTCAGTTCACGTGAGCTGCTCGGTGTACATGCATCGAAGGTTCTCAACTGTGCCATCAGCTTTATTTAATGTTAGTTCAGACCCGGCACTTAAAAGTTTCTCTCGCACTTTTGCTGAGTTTGTGCCAAACTCTGTTACAAAGTGATGAAAAGTCTCGTTTATACCCTGCGTCCTCTCATTAAACTTGTATCTCGTGAATATCGTATTCGTCTTAGGCATGACAAACGCCAGCGGCAGCGTGTCTATGAACCTAATTTAAAGTTATGCTTTACACCTTGCTTTCCTATTCGTTTGCATAAGCACAGTCCTTCACCAGCAATTTTAACTCCGTTACAGCAATTTTAACTCCGTTACAAAGTGATCAAAAGTCTCGTTTATACCCTGTGTCTTCTCATTAAACTTGTATCTCACGAATATCGTATTCGTCATAGGCATGACAAACGTCAGAGGCAGCGTGTCTATGGACTTAATTTAAACTTAAGGTTTACACCGTGTGCTTTGTTTTCGCAGTAGCTGCACTTATGAATATGCTTGTATGCGTCACTCGCTTCATATTTTTTGCTGCCTTCTCAATTGTGTAATGCGTTTTTTGTTCAGCGCTCTTTGGAGCTCTTACTTGTTCTCTGCGTACTGCATTCACAGTCAGTTGACGTGAGCCACTCGGAGTACATGCATCGAAGGTTCTCAGCTGTGCTTGTGCTATGTCGTGCAATCTTGTGATGTCCACGGCTTTATTTAATATTAGCTAAGACCCGGCACTTAAAAGTTTCTCTCGCACTTTCGCCGAGTTTGTGCCAAACATTAGTCTATACTTGACCATCTCATCTTCGTTTGCATAAGCGCAGTCCTTCACCCATGAATATTTAGCGGCAGCGTGTCTATTGGATTGCTGCTGAAGGACAGCCTTATATGGTCAGGCACTTAATTACGTGGGAGGTGTGACGATGTGGGACGCAACTCCGCCTCACACGGCAACTGAGCTTTGGCCACATATATGTACGTAAGTAGGTTCCAGTTATGACCTTTACGCTTAGAATTTCGAAATGAAACCTGCCTAACTTTTGTAAGTAAGCTGTGAGGAATGAGCCTGTCAAATTTCAGCCTTCTACCTACATGGGAAGTTGGAGAATTAGTGATGAGTGAGTGAGTCAGTCAGTCAGTCAGTGAGGGCTTTGCCTTTTATTAGTATAGATACATATTGGCGTGGTGGCCCCTGGGACTTGGCGGCCCTGTGCAAGTGCACAGTTTGCACATGCCTAAGGCCACCCCTGCAGTACTGTCTCTTTTAAATGTACTAACCTTCAATTCCTGTCCATCCTTTTCTTTCTTTAACTAACCGATCGCCACACAATCAGCTCTGTAATGGACGTTAAGCCATCTGTTAGCTTATAACGCCAATTCTTCAAAACTTTTAAGGAACATTGAAATATCTTCATTGTGCATGTTTAATTATTCTATCCTTCACGCCAGTCCCAGTGAAGCATACAGTGTGAGGCAGGAACCATTCGTAAACGGAGTGCCAGATCCTTGCTAGCATAGCAACACCAGGTCCTTTAATTATTAACAATATAGATTATTTAAATGAAGTTAAAGTTTTATCTGTATAATATAATTAACATATTTTGCTGCATTTCATCTTTAAAATGATATCGTCATCATATGTAAATACACTCTTTATAAAGTGGCTCAGGTTGTGCAATATTATAAACTGTAGTGCAAGTTTACAGTGAGGTGATTGTACTTAAAGTACAAACAATTCTACAAGGAGCAGTTGATGGACTAAGTGCATTTAGAGCTCTTGGGATGAAACTCTTTCTGAACCGCGAGGTCCGTATAAGAAAGGTTTGAAGCATTTGCCATGTAAGAAGCAATTCAAATAGGAAGCATGGCTGAGGCAGCGTGTGCTTGATGCTGTATACCGATAATTCTCTTTCCGATCAGCTGCTCCGAGTGGTGCAGTGAGAGCAATATGGAAAAAGATGATCCGCTGTGGCAACCCCTAACGGGAACAGCTGAAAGAAGAAGAAGGTACAGTGAGAGTAACAACGCTAAAGCAGCTATGGTATTTGGAATAGTTTGACCATTCTGTGGACCATTATATTGTTACTGGTTAATTACAATCAGATGCATTAAACTAATAAACAATATGCAGTTAATTTCAGTGTATTTATAAAGCCGCATCAGGAAAAGAAAGGATAACCACACAGGAACAGTAGCACTGCTTTGACTCTGGGTGCCACCAGTCTGCAAAACTGAGCGGAGAACTTGCATACGACAGGGTATGAGGTACCGTGGAAATGTGCTTGGCTTTATGCCAAGTTTAGGTTTTATATATCACGATTTGAACATGGAAATATTCTTACGCAACTTTTCTGTGCATACGCACCATTTATACATGAGGCCCCAGGATACAAGTGAAGCAAGGAGAGAGTGGACAATATTGACCAATTCAAATGCATCAGGTAGGCATAAACTTAAATTAACTCTCATAGGAAAATTAAAGAGCCTTAAAAAACGTAAATATAAATATTCTGCCAGTTAACTATAGAAACTAAAGAACAGCATGGTTGGATTCAATTTTGTTTAAAAAATGGTTTCATGAAGACTCAGCGTAATAAATTTTTTGAACGAGAAAAAGCTTTCACATATAGAGCTTCTAATGCTAGACAATGCTCCATCCCACCCAGATGAAAATTAACTAGTTTTTGGTGACATCAGGGATTTTTTTTTGCCTCCTAATGTCACTCCACTTATTCTGCCCCTAGATCAAGGTGTACTGGAGACTGAAACTAAACTACAGACAGCAACTTTTAAAAAATCTCCTTCAAGACCTTGAAAATGGCAAAAGTGTTACTGAGAGCATTAAAAAATAAACATAAAAGATGTTATTTACTGATTGGCAGAAGCATGGGATGATGTAAGACCATCCACTCTGAATAATTGCTAGAACAATATATTGTGCCCCAAAAAATGAAACCACCAAGAAGGAGATGACGAACGGAGGTAAAACTGCTAAGGAAACACTTTTTGAATTAGCCAAAACCCTTTCCGTTTGGGAGGCGCTCACTTAAAACAATATTGGAGAGTGGATGAATGATGGTGAACAGCAGGAAATGACTGATGGCATGATAGTGAATTACTGAATGAAGGAGAAGATGAAAGTGATGATGGGGAAGATGAAGAGTGTACAGAAATTGTAGAAAATATTTCACTTATGGAAGGTCTACACACTATCGAGATATGTCGAACAGCAGGAAGATACCACGCCTGCTGATCTTATGTTGCTGAGGTGCCAGCAAAATGTAGCAGCAAAAAAGCGAGGAAACCCAGCTAAACAAATAACGACTTTTTGGTTTGGAAGAAGAATTTTAAAAGTGAGTACAGTATTAAAGAATTTAATATGCCACAATCTTAAACCAGATAAAAATGCAGTGTAAGTCATTTTTGTTTGTTTTATCAGGTTTTTAATTTAATATTTTATTTGTTTAAACTGTGGAAGGATACCGTGGCTGCAGATATTATGTTGCTGCCTATGGGATATTGGAGAAAACAAGATGGAATTGAAAATAGATGAAAGAAGTTGTTTAAATATATGTAATTATATGTATGTTGTACAGTGGCAATGCATGAAAATATATTATTTTTGTCGTAATTAATGTTTGCACATAAGCCTTCCATATTATCTGAGGTTTTGATTATCCGAGGTGGCCTCAGTCCATATTACCTCAGATAATTGAGGCTGTACAGTACCAGCATCTACCAAAATCATCAGAATTTTTAATTCTACTGTGAAATGGATTTTTGGCAATACTACCCACTCCACGATATGGTGTTGTCTTGTTTTCCTCAAACTGCAGGTTTTAACCACTAAGCATCAGTATATACATTTCTATAATGATTGATTAGGAAATGTAAATTAATTTCAACAATTCTTTCAGAAGAAACAAGTTGAGAAATACTGTCAGAGTTAACTTTGGATCAGTGTTACCCACTCCTGCTATGAATTACTTAATATGTAAAGAAATGAAAAGAAATCAAACAAAACAAAATAACAGAACAGAAAAGGAAAAACTTCCAACTTTCTTTACCAATTTCTAAATTCATACAGCAGCATTGTGCCAACGGTCCAATCATTTTTGGAATTCTCTGCAGAAAAAAAGGAGGTACTCGCTTTCTGCTAGAAAGCTGGCACAGGATCAATTTGACTTTCTGAAGTGGTGCTCCTTCTGACATCCCATAGGTGCATAACAACGTGGAACACAGACAACTGCTCTAAGACAATAAGGGTAGCCCTGCCTCTTCTAAATTGCCACAAAAAAAAATCAAAATATGTACTGTTGTATTTACATTGCTATTATTACACAGAGCTTACTATAACCAGTTCAACTTTATGGCTAGTTTGTTCAGAATCAGCAGTTTCTTGCAATTTTGTTTTTACTCATACATTCCCATGGCAGCACAATCCATTAAAACCCATTGAAGTGCAGCTTCACGGGACTTCAATGGCACTTCAGAATATGCTTTGTTTTCAGTGCAGCAAAGCTAAATTTTTATTGAATAAATGCTTCAAAACTTTATTTCCAGTGAAGCTCAGCATCTCTGGGAGTAAATAGGGCAGTAGGCTGGGCTGCTACATGATGATTGGAGGAGCTGGACCTTTTTTTGACTGGCAGTGTTTTGGCATCAGAGCATTTCAAGTTCAGTCCCATGATAGTTATTTGCAAGTGAAGTCGTGAGACAAGATGCTACTCGTAGCCTGTTATTTATTAGTGGTATAGCCCACTATTTTCATTTGTATATGTCCTGTTGTAAAAAAACAAGAGTTTTTGAGTTTACTCCTTGTTTCAGTTTAGTAAAGTTCATTTCAAACTAGGTCACTTAGGGACTAGCCAGCCAGCTTGCTAGTTGTGCATAATGGCAGTGCTAATATTGTTGACCTGATTTTGGCAAAGCTTATTTGATAGTCTTCCTTATGAGGAGAGACTCAGAATTAAACAGCAGGACAGATCAATGCCCAAGACTGATTTAGTTCAAAAGTCAGGGAAAACTAATCAGTCTTTTCAACTCTCCTGTTATGACAAGATAAGCTGGTTGACTGGAAGTGCTGTGACAAAGAGAATGTGGTGAATAATGCCTCTTACTGAAAGCATCTCAGATTGTTTGGATGATTGGCTACCTTTGACATCATATACAAAAGACACGAGAAAAGCAATGAACATGTAAGTTCATGTGCAAGGTTAAGTTGTCCTTCAGGTGGCAAAATATAATGAAACCTTGAAAAAAAACATAGTCTTTCTTAACCACTTAATGGACGTCACTTCACTGCTTGGCCATCAACAGCTCGTATTCAGAGTGTATGATGAGCGCAGTGAATCTGCTAACAAGCGGAATTACAGAGAATCACTGAAACATCACCCAAACACGATTTTGTCTTGGCCACATACTTCCAGTCATCTTCTGTGTTTTCTGGCATGTCCTATTCCATTCAAAATGATTAGATTTCTTCTATTGTAGCCGCTGTTGTTAATGAAATTAAAGGTCAGGTTCAAACTGCTCCCTTTTTTGCATGGCAGGTTTGATATATCAATACTGTAGGTCAAATTCAGAAGAAGTTTCCTAGATTTTTGGATGTTTCAGGTGGACGACATGCCCAGTCCGTTTTTGATGTTTTAAATGAAAATATGCAGGAGAACAATGGCAACAAAAAATATGTGGCTCAATCCTACGATGGGGCTGCTGTCATGGTATCCTCTCTGAATGGACTTCAGGTTAAAGTTACATCAATCACTCCCAACACAATCTTTGCACAGACTGAAACTGGTGGTGTCTCAGGAACAAGATGCTTGTCTGAATCCAGAATGTCTTTTGCATCTCGCTCTCTGGGTTTGCCACCTTTTTTTCTAAGTCTACCAACAGGATGTCTTTTCTCGAGTCAGCAGGGTGTTCAAGGTTGCCCCAAAATGCTTCTACTCGATTGGAGTTTACATCACGAACAGTGAGCACTGTGGTGAACAACTATGATGGGTCCTTGAGACTTTTGAAAAGTTTCTTGAGGACAAGACCATAGCAGAGAAGGACATGCTCAATGCTGCCAAAGGCTTCTTAAGGATACTGGAGGATTTTGAGTTTGTTTTCATGTTGAACACATATGAACAAATCTCAGAAACTGATGTGGTCTTTGACATTTTTCAGCAGAGGGCTATGGATTCTCTTTACTGCGAACAAAGAATTGAGAGTCTCCTAGCGTTTCCAAAGGAGAAGAGGTCAGAGGAGACTCTCACATCAGACCCTCAAAATGAGCCTAGCCAAAGCGTCAGTGTCTGTTGCTCCTGGGGATCCTGCAATTGTGTTACAGAAATCTGTACATAGCCATTCTAGAAAATCTTATGGAGCAAATTTCTCAGGGTTTTTCAATTTTGGAAAGTATGCACTTACTAGAAATAATAAATCCAGGGAAATTTGATGAAAGTAGACAAGTATTTCCTGAGGAGGCATTCCAAAGTGTTCTGAAAAGTTATGGTCATTTATTTGATTCACGGAGACTGAAATCTGAAGTCCTATATTCAAATTATGACTTGCAGGGCAACAGGGGTAAGCTATGTGGTTTACTGGTGTTTTTTAAAGACATAGAGTTGGATATTGCAATCCCTCAGCTATAATAGCTTTTGTCTTTAGTGGCAACAATTAGAGCTACATTAGTGGATGCTGAGAGAAACTTCTCCTGCTTAAAATGCATCAGGTCATACAACCACAACACAACAGGCCAAAACCATTTAAGCAACCTTGCTCTACCGGCCATTGAGAGGAAAACTGGTCAAGTCTCTTGAAATGACTCCCAGTTGGTATGACAGGTTCACAGACCATTTTCTACAAATAGAAAGGAGGGAAGAATTTACATATAAATAACATGAATCAATAAATGACAAATTTTATGATGTAAGCCTAGAATGTGCTTCCCCTGTTTGAAAGACCACCAGCCACCACTGACATAGAATATTTTTTTTAACAGATGGCCCCCCATGTAACAACAACTTGAGGGGAACTTTATAGGCATGGGGAAAAACTTCAATGTAGGTTTTAAGACAATTACATATGATCATCATCATTATAGATTTATATATTTCAGATGTCATCATTGTCACACTGAAATTCTTACTTGAATATGCCAATCAACATGTAACATATTATCACTCTTCATTGTCATGATCTTAACTTTTTTTTCCCTTTAGGTCAACATAAGCATACTGAATTTATTCATTAATATTACTTTGACAGTAACTGAAAAGTTAAAAATGCCTAAACGATATTAATATTAAAATCCAAATATCATAACATTAATACCACATGAACCAGTGAACATTCAAATTATTTAATATTATTCATATTAATATGTGTAACAGTAACATGTAATTGCCAAAATCTCTTCTTAAATACAACAGGAAAGGTATGTTTAGTGTCCACTGCTGTACCCATGCAGATTTAGTATACTGTATGTCCTTCGTGTGATATGTTTTGAAAAAGTCACATGCAGAGCCAGATGTCCCAACTGGGACATCAGAAATGTGTTTCTTTGTGCACTATTCTTATAAAATGTTTTCAGTCACTTGAGCATGAGAGTAAGTGCCTAATCTGCTTGACTGATGTGCCTCTTCTGTTATTGTAGGCAACCACAGCACAAGACTAAGCGACTTCTACATTTTCCCGATACCAATGGCAATTCAGTCATACAGTGCTGTGTGCATCAGTTTCATGATCTGTGCCAAAGTCTGATGACCAATTCACATTGTCATCACTATCACCTGATTCAGCTAATGATTCAGTTTCAATTTAAAACTGGCTTCACAGCTACTCGTTAACATGCCATTGTGTCTTGGTTGGAGGCTCTGCCCCACTCATGAATATTGATGAATTGTTAAAGTGGCAAAACACGTAGGAAAATATTCATCTTTTTTTTTTTTTTTTGAAGCATAATGTTATTTTATCTGCTAGATGGCAAAAGAATACTGTCCAAAATGTTATTCGAGCCTAATGCTGCACAGTAGATCATAACAGCTATATCCCAAGAGACATTTGGGATTAACTGTTTTTAACATAGAATTCCAAACCTGAGAGAATCTCATGATTAAAGCTAAGGAAGTTAATAACAACCCTCCATCCATCTCTTTTCAAAACTCACTTTATTCTGAATAGGGTCTCGGGGAAGCTGGAATATATCCTAGCAAGCACAGGGCACAAGGCAGGAACAACCAGGGTCCCAGTCCATCACAGCACAAATTGGAGGTATCTTAAAATGCATTCCAGATTAATTCACCTATCTACTACCAAAACCTCCATAATCCAAGTCATGGTAGCAGGGGGCTAGAGCCTTTTCATGGCAGTATTCAGTGCAAAACAGGAACCAGCTCTGAATGGGCCAATACACCACTGCAGGACAGAATTACAAACACTCTCACTAACACAAGGCCAATTTTGAATTGTCAATTAATCTAATAAGTATCTTTTGAATGTGGGAGGAAAACTGAAGTATCTCTAGGGAAAACATGCAGAAAAACACACAGTTTCTGGGTAGGATTTGAGACAAGGAACTTGGATTAGTGAGATAACAGCACCAAGCACATGAACCACTATGTCATCCAGAGTTCAGGTTAAAAAATAAAAAAATATTTCCAGTGTATTTTAACAAACCTTAATTTCATTATGACTAACTTTAAATCATATGTAACAACTATTTAAAAAGGCACTGCACAAGTATTTCTATAATAATATATTTTCATTCCATAACAAAGTTATGTGAATTAGAAGCTACTTTTAGTACAATGTTTGCACATGTTTCTCTTGTATTTTAATTGTAATTTGCAAAGGAAGTTATTTAAACATAATTCCAGCACCAAGATCAGGTAATGCCATAGTGGAAACACTTTTTTTTCCCTGCATAGTTTTAAATTTCTTTTAATTTTAGGAAACAATTTTCTTATTTCCAAATTTTCCTTTACAACTATGAAATAACAAATATGAGACACTAGTGCAAATACAGGCAGTCCCCGGGTTACGTACAAGATTGGGACTGTAGGTTTGTTCTGAAGTTCAATTTGTATGTAAGTCGGAACAGGTACATTATTTTAATAAATGTTATTGTTGACCGGCTGTAACCAAGTGCTCTACCAATGAATGATGGAGTTTCAACTCTCTCTGACCTTTTTATTATTTCTACTTTATTTTCCATATTGATGGTTTTTCTCCTCTTTACTGTATAACCAGCATCAGAGACACTGCTGAAGGGTGAAGACAAAAGGTTAAGATGAGCTTTTCTGCACAGCACTGTACACACTATCACAGCAGGAAGGCACCCCTCGTCAGCTTGTCTGGAGTACTGACGAGAGACAACTCCCTGCTATGTACGTAACAGTACAAACGGGCTTACTATTGAGAATGAATGGTGGGGGAGAGGGGAAATTCACCATTCGTCCACCACACAATCACCTCCACTTGCATACATTATGATGTCTGCAGCGTCTGCCCACCGAGAACTAACAGGGTGCGGCCAAAAGCGGGTAGTGAATCACCAACCACCGCCCCATTCAACAGGAAGCCACCCGAGGCATACTATACAATACTGCCCCCCACCGCCCCATTCCCCCTCAGTGGCCTCCGTTCAGCCACAACCAGGTCACCGCTTGCAGCATCACCAGCCGCCCACCGAGAACAAACGAGCAGTCAGGAGCAGTAGCTGCGGTGGCATGGTGGGTGGGCAGCGAGCCGCCCCAACAAGCCTCTGTCCTGCACACAAGCGGTAGCTGTGGCTCCGGCAACAATGGACCCCAGGTCACTGCTTGCCATGCACCCAGCTGCCCACTGAGAATGAATGGGGTGCGGTTCCCACTGACCCATCTATCAATCGGAGCCACGCATGGGACATTACACTGCACGAGCACCGAAATCGCCCGCTCCAGCCACCACTTGCAGTGTCCACAGGCCGGAGATGACAGAGTGGCAGTTAACTGAGGAGCCTGTGTCACATCCCCCAGACAGCTGAAAGAGCAGCTGCAGCCCAGTTCGTAAGTCATACTGTGGGTACGGAAAGTATTCAGACCCCCTTCAATTTTTCACTCTTTGTTATATTGCAGCCATTTGCTAAAATCATTTAAATTAATTTTTTCCCTCATTAATGTACACACAGCACCCCATATTGACAGACAAAAAAAAGAATTTTTGAAATTGTTGCAGATTTATTAAAAAAGAAAAACTGAAATATCACATGGTCCTGAGTATTCAGACCCTTTGCTCAGTATTTTGTAGAAGCACCCTTTTGAGCTAATACAGCCATGAGTCTTCTTGGGAAAGATGCAACAAGTTTTTCACACCTGGATTTGGGGATCCTCTGCCATTCCTCCTCGCAGATCCTCTCCAGTTTTGTCAGGTTGGATGGTAAACATTCGTGGACAGCCATTTTAGGTCCCTGTAGCTGAAAAACACCCCCACAGCATGATGCTGCCACAGCCATGCTTCACTGTGGGACTGTATTGGACAAGTAATGAGCAGTGCCTGGTTGTCTCCACACATACCGCTTAAAATTAAGGCCAAAGTTCTCTCTCGGTCTCATCAGACCAGAGAATCTTATTTCTCACCATCTCAGAGTCCTTCAGGTGTCTTTTAGCAAACTCCATGCGGGCTGTCATGTGTCTTGCCTCTTCTCAGTGTGTGGAGACAACCAGGCACTGCTCATCACTTGTCCAATACAGTCCCCACAGTGAAGCATGGCGGTGGCAGCATCATGCTGTGGGGGTGTTTTTCAGCTGCAGGGACAGGACGATTGGTTGCAATCGAGGGAAAGATGAATGCGGCCAAGTACAGGGATATCCTGGACAAAAACCTTCTCCAGAGTGCTAAGGACCTCAGACTGGGCGAAGGTTTACCTTCCAACAAGACAATGACCCTAAGCACACAGCTAAAATAACGAAGGAGTGGCTTCACAACAACTCTGTGACTGTTCTTGAATGGCCCAGCCAGAGCCCTGACTTAAACCCAATTGAGCATCTCTGGAGAGACCTAAAATGGCTGTCCACCAACATTTACTATCCAACCTGACAGAACTGGAGAGGATCTGCAAGGAGGAATGGCAGAGGATCCCAAATCCAGGTGTGAAAAACTTGTTGCATCTTTCCCAAGAAGATTCATGGCTGTATTAGCTCAAAAGGGTGCTTCTACTAAATGCTGAGCAAAGGGTCTGAATACTTAGGACCATGTGATATTTCAGTTTTTCTTTTTAAGAAATCTGCAACAATTTCAAAAATTTTTTTTTGGTCTGTCAATATGGGGTGCTATGTGTACATTAATGAGGGAAAAAATTAATTTAAATGATTTTAGCAAATGGCTGCAATATAACAAAGAGTGAAAAATTGAAGGAGTCTGAATACCTTCCGCACCCACTGTATGTCGGATGTCTGTAACTTGGGGACTACCTGTAGAATGATCTAAAGAAGAGCTTTCAATTCCAGTTCTTTCTCTCCTCTATGTATAATATTAGTTGACATTCAAAACAAATGTTTAAAACTGAACAAGTAAGCTTAGGAAAAATGAATCAGTTACAGTGAAAAACATTAAATCTCTGCTCAATTCCACAGAAAATCAAAAAATTCAGATGAATAATATCTGTATTATCATTTTAAATGTATAAATAACAAAATAGCATTTTCAATTAAACTAAAGCCCACTTACATGTAGGAAATTGCTTTGAATTATAATTTGTTAGAACAAAGTGATACTGAGTTCACACAAAACACTAAAACTATTGGGACCTGGTGCCAATAACGGAAAAAAGTAGGAATAAGACATCAACCAACCTTTCAGGCAATGCCACCCATCAAAGTGAAAACGCACTTTACAATTAAACATGTGGCCACACCAAGACAGTTAAGAGCTGGCAATCAGACTTACTGCAAGTCCAGAGACTAAGATAAAACTCCAAAACTTTGCAGGAAATCCACAAAACATAATTTTAATTTTGTGGGAAACATTTAATTGAACATGTTGACTTTGCAGTGGCATTATAATAATCACACTGCTTTTCTATTACCATTTTCTTGCAGGCAATACATGATTTGACTAAAATATTTTATACAAGATATTCCACTGAGAAAACAACCATAAAATGCTGTATACCAAGAACACAAAAGTAAAATGTAGAGCATTACAACCACCAACTGAAATGGTTATGGAAAATTAACCTTTATACAGTACATTACATTATTGAAAAACAATGCCACCTTTTCGTTACTGGGACTTTCACCTATTGTTTTAACCTGCTTGCCTGATCAAAGGACCCAAGAAGCCATAACCTATATGGGCCACATCACACTAAAATCAGTTCTGAGTGGGATGTCAGGCCATCACAGCTCACAGACAATCTATATATATATATATATAATTCACTAAGGCAAGACAACCATGAAAAGCACGGGAAGGGGCATGGATTCACTATGCGCCGACAAGTGAGACACCTATGGCGCACAGGAAGGAGCCACGCCCACCAACTCAAGACCATTGGATACGACGACAACAACTCGCAGGGCCACACCCACCAACTCGGACGCGGCGACACAGAAAAATGGCGTCATTTATGTTCGTCTGTCGTAGAGGCCACATGCAGTGCAGGTCAGGTTAATGTCCTGTACCTCTGAGCTACGTTGACTGTTCATAGAGGCATGTTTCTCGGAGGTGAACCGCCATATGCAGCGTGTGAAACGGTTTGCGAGAGGTATCCCATGGGATCCTTAAAACAATCCTTTAAAACTGAAGTTAAAGCACAATGACCAATAAAAACCAATAAGCCCTGTGCCTCTGATTCATTACCGTCTCACCTGCTTCATCAATGCAGGCCCTGCAACAGTCGAGACGCTCTGTCAGCAGCTGACCTTCTCTGTGCCTGACCGGTTCACACAGAGGCAGCGCAAGAGAAAGCCGCGGCAGAGACAGACAGAGGCACACACACAGGCAGCTGGTGGGCGGCTCTCCGTGAGTTTCTCTGTGAGCATTCTCGGTGTGTATGCTTAGAGAACGAGGCTGGACGCGGCTTGCGACCGGGCACATGAGCAGGCAGTGTGTATGCTTCGAGTGCGAGGGTGGACGCGACAGGACCATCTAGGAAAAATCATGTCGCGGATGTGATTCGCTGTATGCAGTGTGTAGAACAGTTTGCGAGGGGTGTCCCTGTGTCTTTCCAGAAGTGTTCAACCATCAATAAATAATTATGCGGCATTTGTTATGCCGTGGGTTCACTATTGTGTTGTATTTTGCTTTCTCCAGAGTTCCATCTTTTCATTCACTTACTGTTGTATTCTCACACTAACCTTTTTTAGACAACCTGTCTTTCCAAAAGTGTTTACCATTCAATAAATAATTATGCATGAGATTGAGCGTGTGTCTAGGCGTGGGTAAGCCGTTTAACCCCATTCGGGCTGCAAACCGTGGAATTGCCACTAAGTGCGACTCATACACTCCCACTGTTTTCGTCCCTACCCTTTGTACACACCCACCTCCTACACGTTGACAGTTAATAGAGGAATGTTTCTCGCGGAGGTGAATCGCCATATGCAGCGTGTAAAACTGTTTGCAAGGGGTATCCCATGGGATCATTAAAACATTCCTTTACAATGAAAACACAATGAAGTGAGCAGTCTTTAAAAAATGAGTTTTCAGTTATGACGCACGACCGCGTGCAGCTTAGCAAACTGTTTTACACACTACATACAGCAATTCACATCTGCGACAAACATGCGTCTTCTTAGATGCTCCTGCACTTTGTACACACACCCCTCCCACCTCGCTACTACCGTGGTCGGGTGTCTTGGTGGATTATATATGGAAAGGCAGCCAAAGAGGATTGACAGATTGATAGCTCTTTCTCGATTCTGTGGGTGGTGGTGCATGGCAGTTCTTAGTTGGTGGAGCGATTTGGCTGGTTATTTCCAAAAACGTACGAGACTCCCGCCTGCCAAATAGTTACACGACCCAACAGCGGTCGGCGTCCAAATTCTTAGAGGGACAAGTGGCTTTCAGCCACATGAGATTGAGCATTAACAGGTCTTTGATGCACTTGTATGTCCGGTACTGCACGCGCGCTACACTGAATGGATCAACGTGTGTCTACCCGGCGCAGGGAGGCGTAGGTAAGCCGTTGAACCACATTCGTGATGGAGACCGTGGCTTGCAATTGTTCCCCACGAACGAGAAATTCCCAGTACGTGCGGGTCATACGCTCACACTGGTTCCGTCCCTACCCTTTGTAAATGTTCGTGTGACTTGGTGGATTATATATGAAAAAGCAGCCGGAACCGCAAAGAACAATGAAAATTCAACGTGGAAACCGACTGAGGCGGTGTTTGAAAAATTAACAGTCAACGTGACTCACAGGTGCGTGTGGACTGTACACAGACGAAAGCGACTCAGGTAGGGAGTTGGGGGCAGGCACATAAGCGGGCAGTGCGTACTGAACGAGCGCCTTTCAACCCCGTCCTTCGCTTTGGAAGGAGAAAGAGCGATGGCGCTCCTTTCGGTTTTCAGTCACGGATAATTGTATGTTGGTTCGTAGCGTGCATTGTTGCAATGTTACTTTTCTTGTTGGTTTATTAAATTACAGATTTTTCAAATGTTTATTTTTTCCTCTGTGCTTAAAAATCATTTAAAAAGCGGCCTGATTATGCGGCGTATGCTACGCCGCGGGTTGGCTAGTTACTCTTATTTGTTCACATCAGGCCAGTTTACTAAAGCAATGTACATTATTATTATATGTCTTAAAGTGCAGAAGTTCACCTTTCATTTTAATTTAACTATGGTACACATATGCTATAGTGTTGAGAATTGTACCAGATTTTTATGTTCCATTTCCCTCTTTAATGGTAGTTATAAGAACTAGGACAACTATCTACTAAGTGATTCGCATTGGTCAGTTTCTTCTAGTTGCATTCATTGCATGTGGAAGCCATTAATGTGGAGAATTGGACTCAGTCATTATTTTTTCCTGTTGGTTTCATTATCCCTAAACCAATATGACTACAAGACAAAAATGTAAAAAGGGAAGCACTTTATCTATATCATGCAATAGAAACTGAACCTATCAAGTCATTACATTGGCAAAGTGGTTAACACCCCATTACTCAAGCGAGTTAGGGTCAAACCACGGCCCACATACAGTCAATGTTGCATATACACCCCCGTACCTATGGGAATGTTCCACTTATAGTCTGCTATATGCCTATACATTTTAGACACTAACTTGCTGCTGTCTTTTACTGGTCAGAAGTAGTCTTTTAAAGAAATATTATCAATCCCCAAACAATGTGATATCATCTTCAGCTTCTTTATATCATGTGACACTACAGCTTAATAGTCTGTAGCTGTGTGTAGATTTTAAAATGAAATAGGAAAACTACAGGCTGACTGATTTCTAGGGAAACTGTAAAGGCAGCTGTTACAGCCCAGTTCTGAAAAATAATTGAGGATATTAAGCCTGGATTTTTGTTAATATTTTACTGTTAATAATGACCCTGTTTATTCAGTCATACTTGGTTATAATTTCAGTTCTGATCTGCTGTAGAGAACTAGACAGTTACATTTATCTAGGTCACTTTTTGTTGTGGATGACTATTGGATGTAGCACATCTCTGGTAAAAATTCTATCCACAATCTCAGAAAGGTCTCCCACATCTGCTCCATAAAACCCCCTACCGCTACTACTGTATTTACTTCTTTCTGGGTTGAGTTTAGAGGTGACTTGCTGAATCTCCTTAGTTCTGTCTACCTCCCCAGCTCCACAATGTACTCAAAATGGATGAACATCATTGCCTATGGGATTAGTGCTACTGAACAGTGTGCACCTCAGGGTAGTCTGAACCTACGCTAAACCATGACTTCTTTGTCTCCATGTTTTTGGACAGGAGTCTTCTCCTGTGCTGTTTATGGAGTGCAAAATATTTCTTTAAGGGACTACACCATGCAAAATGATAGTATGTAGAAATTAAAAAAAAAAATAAAAAACTATGTGTTGTTTTGGAGTTTGCATGTTCTCCCCGTGTCTGCGTGGGTTTCCTCCGGCGCTCGGTTTCCTCCCACAATCCAAAGACATGCAGGTTAGGTGGATTGGTGATTCTAAATTGGCCCTAGTGTGTGCTTGGTGTGTGGGTGTGTTTGTGTGTGTCCTGCGGTGGGTTGGCACCCTGCCCAGGATTGGTTCCTGCCTTGTGCCCTGTGTTGGCTGGGATTGGCTCCAGCAGACCCCCGTGACCCTATTCGGATTCAGCGGGTTAGACAATGGATGGATGGATGGATGTGTTGTTTTTATCTCCTGTTTTCAACAGATGTTCTTATATAATAGGCTTGAATTGTGAATTGTAAAATGAACTCAAGATTTTGAACTGAAGGTAGGATTGAGAGGAGGGGCAGGTCATCTCATTGTAGGAAATGGCTCGATAAACATTCAAAATCAGTTTTCTGAGTTTTCTCATATAGCTTTCTTATTATCTGAAGTAGACTAAATTATCTTATCTTATTATCTTTAGCTCTACACTTGATTTTACCCAATTAATACATTTTAGCTATTTCTACTTCCCTCGGTAGCCTTCAACAGTATCAGAAAGTTTGTGACTAACCCTAAATTAAAACTTTCTTAAACCGTCACCTGTATAACTTTGTTACTTACCTTTAGTTCAGATTATCCCAATTACCGCCTTGAATGCTACATCTTACTATACACAAATTTAAAAAAAAAATCAACAAAAAACTTCCAAATTACATTTACAAATTCTTGGGTTTCTGTTTCTAAACTCAAGCCCATTTTGTAATAAGAATTTACATGAATAACTAGCATAACACATACCCACTACCTAGCGTTTGTCACAGCTTCTTTGTTAACATAATGCCCTCTTGGGTGATGTGAAAACACATTTCAATAAGCTTTACTTATGTGCAAAACAAGCAAATGCCACACCATGCTGTAAAACACTCCCGTTCAGCAACCAAAAAATACAAATTTTATTGCAAAACACATAAAGAGATTGGAAATATGGTGAACCTCTCTAATGCAAAGTTGGCAAGGATCAACAGAATAAGTAGACACAGAACAACAGGATAGAGCACTGATTGGGCACTGAGAATTAAGAATAAAAATGCTAAAAATAATGTGATGCCCAGCATTATGATGTCTAAATAAAACTCCATGCTTTATTGATGATGATTTACCTTAGAAAACTATACCTCTTCTCAGATTGTTCCAAAACATTATATAAAGGAAAATTAAAAAACAATAGAAGAGTACGTTAGAGCAAAGATGAATGCTAAATGAAAATGAGAGACTTCAGAGATACGTGTAGCAAATGTATCCATATTTACTGTAGTGTTACTTACATCTGTGCCCTCTTATCTAATGCTAGCAGCTTTTAAGGTAATAACAGATGGTACGGTTTTATTTATCCAAGGAAAAAAAAGTCTCCAGTATGCTTGTTAGCTGAAAAAGCTAATTTTCTAGAGTTATAATAGCACATTAATGTCTACTTAAACATCTTTAACTTTGGTTATCAAAAAGAATTACTTTTGAGGAAAAAGGAAAACTTTTCAAGTGTCTGCATCCAAAATGCAGTAAGCACTTGCTAATTCAATTGAAGTACTAAGCACAAAACTCATTGACCAGCTGTCAGCTTTGCCCTTTAAACATTGAAGGGAAGCATGTGATTCAAATGATGCAAGGGTCAGCAACAAACACTGGGGGTTATTTTCTTCATTTCCTGCACAGTAATTAAATCTACCTTCTGAATCCAAGATGGCGTAATAAACACTAACATGTGAATGACTATTACTTATGCTAAAAATAGTCCTCTCAGCTTTTTTTTTGTTGTTTTTTTTACTATTGCTAAACATGGCAATGACAGAGATGAAACACAGGCTGGCAAAATACATTATGAAACTTTTTTGTATTTTATAAACCAAGTGACTTTTCAGTAAAACATTTAACTAAATTCAAAGATAGCCCTGCTGGCACAATCACATATCTATTACTGCCAGACTAAAACCATTTTAGAGTTGCTAATTAATCTAACAAACAAAACTAGAGCATCCAGATAAAACACAGCACATTCACAGACTAGGAAAGGATATGAACCCTGGTCTGAGTAGCAGCACTACCCACTTAATGACTATGCCACAAAAAGTCTTACAGACTAAACCCATGGATTAAACATGTTCTCTTGCAATAAAATAAAAATAAAGTGACTACAACTTAAACATGTAATGTGTGATATGGTGGCAATGCATTTCCTAGAGGGACCATAGGTTACACAATCAAATATCTACTGAATTACAGCATATTTAACAGCTCCAGCTGTTTGAAGAAAAATACTTTAATTGAACCAGTTACTTTTTATAATTAGGAAACCTAACCTTTTAAATGGACAGTAAAAGCTATATTTTCAAATGTAGCATGAATAGTGCTGCCAGCTTTCCACATTACTTACTTGTTAAATACAAAGTCTCTCCAACATCTGTAAATTATATTTTCCAATTTTATTTAAATTACTTATTTCAAATATTTTACCATCCTGCTTTACAGAAAATGAATGCTGCTTAAAAAATACAGCATTGCTAGAAAGGCAGTTATGCAACATTTCGTCTCTTTTAGTTTCTTTCTTGAAATTTTATTTTCAAAAAGCAAAATGTTTCAATGACATACTACACAATCAAATGAATTATAAGAGTAACAAATACGACAATTTACTTAAAAATTAATCCAGAGAAAACACAAAAGAAAACAGAAATAAAAACTAAAACAAAAATAATATTCAACCACCAACAAAAAGAGAAGACAGACACAAGCAGAAAAACCTTATCTAACTTTTTTTTTTTTTTTTTAAATATAGTATAGCAGAATGATTAAGAGCATAAAAGAGTCAATTACAGGCTGAGCATGTTTATTCTAAAATAATATTAATGAAGCAGTGGAACATGTGGGCCTCTGGTCCTCAAATAAATAGGAGTGGAAAACATAGACAGATGGGGTGTAATGCCAAGTCCAAAACAAAAGAAATGTTTTACTGAGAAAAAAGTACTGGAAATCACAAAGATGTTTTTCTTCTTCATCTTGAGTTATTTTTTAAACGCACAGGCATAAGTATTGTGAGCATCACCAAAATCCTGTTGTTTTCTAAGAAAATGTTATGTCTTTATTTTCAAGCTTTGAAAGTCTTTTCTTTCTTTGTCTATGTGTTGTTGATTGGGGAGTTGGGGAATTTATTAACAGAGAGATTTACAATAGAGGGTCCCATGTAGTGGTAGATCAACACTAAATTTTGACTTAGATGTCGATTCCAGCTTTTGGACCTCATTACCAGTATCAAAATAGTACTGAAGCAAATAACAGGTAACTCCTCATATTCCCACCATAAAACAGTATTCCATCTGTCCAAACAGGCTTTTCATGAGCAGGGTAGCAAGGCAGCTAGTGCCTATCCTTGCAAGCGTAGAATCCAAGAGTTCTTTTTAACAGATCACTTAACAGAGAATAAAACAAACACAAAAAAGCGAATTTATTAAGATAAAACTGTAAGCACTATCTGGATTTTATACAGGAGATGGAATAAAAGTTTTAGAAGTTTTAAGCAGTTTGAAATGTTTAACTCTTACCAACTGGCACCTTGCTGAATGCCTACTACTTATCTCAATGTTTTCATATACTGTACTGTATTCTGGCATACAGTTCTCAGTGGTCTAACAAACATGTTTTTCACAATAACAGCAGATGTACATTTATCAGACTACTTTCATACAGTAATACAAGAAGGAATTCTTCATCTGCAAAACACATTAAACTTAATTCAAAATGTTCTTTGCACCTCTGCTACATATCTGGAATCAATGTATGCCTTAACATTGGACATAAAATGTGCCACAGAAGAGTTGTTCAATGCCACTGAAACTGCATTTTGCAGTTGGGATATTGATCTGGTCAGTTAAGTAGCAGAGGGGGTTCTGAAGCTTCAGCTTCAGCTGCTTTGTTGTTAATGTAATGAACAGCAGGTGCACTATAGGAGCAACAATGAGACAAATCATTCCTGTTTTCAGAGTCAATAGGTGGAGGCACTGACATTTTTCCCTCCTCATCTATTCTGTTTTTTCACTAATCTTGCATTTGGCTACGGTTAGTGTCACTACTGGTAGCATAAGGCAATATCTGGACCCTACAGAGGTTGCACAGGTAGTCCAACTTCTCCAGGATGGCACATCAATATATGCCATTGCTAGAATGTTTGCTGTGTCACCCAGCATAGTCTCGAGGGCATGGAGGAGATTCCAGGAGACAGGCAGTCACTCTAGGAAAGCTGGACAGGGCCGTAGAAGGTCCTTAACCCATCAGCAGGACCGGTATTTGCTCCTTTGAGCAAGGAGGAACAGGATGAGCACTGCCAGAGCCCTACAAATTGACTTCCAGCAGGCCACTGGTGTGAATGTCTCTGACCAAACAATCAGAAACAGAATACCAGAATTGGCAGGTCCACCACTGGTGCCCTGTGTTTTTCACAGATGAGAGCAGGTTCACCTTGAGTAAATGTGACAGGTGTGAAAATGTCTGGAGAAGCCGTGGAGAACGTTATGCTGCCTGTAACATCGTTCAGCAAGACCGATTTGATGGTGGGTCAGTGATAGTCTGGGGAGGCATATCCATGGAGGGACACACAGATCTCTACAGGTTAGACAATGGCACCTTGACTGCCATTAGGTATCAGGATAAAATCTTTGGACCTATTGTCACACCCTATGCTGGTGCATGACAATACCCGGCCTCATGTCGCGAGAGTATGCAGGCAGTTCCTGGAGGATGAAGGAATTGATACCACTGACAGGCCCCCACACTCGCCTGACCTAAATCCAGTATAACACCCTGGGACATTATGTTTCAGTCCATCCGATGCCGCCAAGTTGCACCTCAGACTGTCCAGGAGCTCAGTGATGCCTTGGTCCAGATCTGGGAGGAGATCCCCAAGGACACCATCTGTCATCTCATTAGGAGCATGCCCTGGCATTGTCAGGCATGCATACAAGCATGTGGTGGCCATACAAACTACCGAGTACGATTTTGAGTTGCTGCAATGAAATTTCTGCAAAATGGACTATCCTGCTGCATCATTTATTTATTTTTTATATATATATATATATATATATATATATATATATATATATATACATATATATATATATATATATATATATACATATATACACACATATATATATATACATATATATACATATACACATACATACACACACACATACACAGTAGAGTCTCGCTTATCCGGCATAAACAGGCCGGCAGAACGTCGGATAAGCTAAAATGCTGGATAATGGCTGGTGTTAAGAAAAAGCCTATTAAACGTCAAACTATGTTATAATTTTACAAATTATGAACCTAATAATCATGTTTTACAACAAAACAACAGAATAAATTAACTGAAAAAATGAACTTACAGTTACAGAATTGTCTGGAGTTTAAAAAGTTCAGTCCTGTGATGATTTAAAGACATTTTTGATCGTAATCTGCTTTCCTGACGAGTGCCGTTTCATCGCTGTCAAGTCTCGGCATCTTTGCAGCATCATTATCTTGATTCCTGTAGCTTCTTCTTGTTGCTCAATGTAATTAATTGCAGTTTCGGGAGCCTTAACTCCGTCACTCATATAGTCAACATCCGTATGAGCGCATACTGTTTACTACAGCATTGTGACTGCGTGTGTGTGTGTGTTTGTGCTGTGACGTACAAGTCCCCGTCTTGAACCTGAAAACTCGAAGCCGAGTCTCAGTAATTTTAGCAACACCAGCTTTATTCAGCTTGAAACAGCAACAGTGCAGTTATTTATTTTAGCGGGATCTGCCTTTCTCCTATACATAGACACAGCAGTCAGGCAGGGTCGGGGGGAAAGTAACACTGTGCCCTGCACATTTATAATGTTCCTTGTATCACCCATCGATGGCAGGCGCTTATATCATGTTAGCGATCTTTTCGGATTGGCCTTTATGGCGAACTGCTACAGCACTGGGAGACTTTGGGACGCTTTTCCGCGTGTTGTCCCATTGGGTGGAATCTCACAAGAGTTTAGAAACTCACTCACACCAGCCATGATTCTTTTAAAAGGTAAAATGCAGGTTCATTTGCTTTATTTATTTTTACTTTATATTATATATTAAAATCATTTTTATATGAATAGTTTTGGGTTGTGTTGTTTCCATTATTTCTTATGGGGAAATTCGCATTGATATACTGTGAGAGTGCTTTGGACTGCGAGCACATTTCCAGAAAGAATTATGCTCGCAAACCGTGGCTCCACTGTAATTAGCTGCGGTAGAGTCGGGAGCAACAAAAAATAGACTACGCTCACAACTTGCAGTTCTTGTTGCTGATTGATGCATTTTTTTTTTTTTTTGCAGTGGGACATCAGATAATACGGAATGTTGGATAAGCGAAGGTAGAGTAAGCGAGACTCTACTGTGTGTGAGTGTGTGTATATATATATATATATATATATATATATATATATAAATATATATATATATATATAAATATATACAGTGGTGTGAAAAACTATTTGCCCCCTTCCTGATTTCTTATTCTTTTGCATGTTTGTCACTCAAAATGTTTCTGATCATCAAACACATTTAACCATTAGTCAAATATAACACAAGTAAACACAAAATGCAGTTTTTAAATGATGGTTTTTATTATTTAGGAGAAAAAATCCAAACCTACATGGCCCTGTGTGAAAAAGTAATTGCCCCCTGAACCTAATAACTGGTTGGGCCACCCTTAACAGTAATAACTGCAATCAAGCGTTTGCGATAACTTGCAATGAGTCTTTTACAGCGCTCTGAAGGAATTTTGGCCCACTCATCTTTGCATAATTGTTGTAATTCAGCTTTATTTGAGGGTTTTTTTTCTGGGGAAATTAAAATTTTAAACATTTGGGTACGTATTTCGTAACACTTAGGCATGTTCTTCATGTCTCAAGTTGGTATTCAATATTGTTTACAAAATGACGACTGATTTTTCAAAGGGGAAGCACTCTTGTGGTCTTACATAAGTATTTTACCCTACTATTTACATGCTTGGTGATGCGGTCATTTTTTTATCATGCCGACATTACAATGTAATTTGATGCTTTTTCATTATAATCGATAACTTTTATATATTATTGATAAAATTCATTTTTTCTACATAAACATCCGGTCATTCCACCTACAATGCAATTGTTTCCGCCAGATAAAGCTTGTTAGGCAGTTAATCTTTCCTGAAATTTGAGATTTCGCGTAGGTTGTGATATATTGAGGAGTTAAGAAATTTATTGCGTGACATCAATTTTGATTAGAGAATTTTTCATATAAAACAAGTTAGTTTCGCGCTGTCAGGTTATTAAAAATAAAGAAAACATTCTAGCGGTTTCCAAATGTTATGAAATATCAATAAACGTCTTCACTTAGACGCGATTATATTTTTCCTGACAACATCGGTAATATTTACTTCTTTGGAAATGTACCATCTTGCGGAATTTTGAATACGTCATTAGGAATGACCTGCGTAACCCATAATGCACTGCGGTAAGCACGTTGTTCTCGCTATATGCGTGTTGCTGAAACTGAAGCAAGTAGCATCACAGAAGAGAAATGGATCATTTCTTGATTAAAACTGGCACAGCAGGCCCTGAAAAACCTAAGGAAGAGTAGTAAGGCCACTGTGAAAAAAATACGGACACAGTGAAGACAAAAGTTGTTAATCTCTGCACGTTTCTTAAACTGACTTCCTCTTGCAGTGAGAGGCGCCGGCAGCAATCGCCGCAAACTGACTTTGTCATATTCCTGCTCAATGAACATTCAGAATACTAAGATAAATACTTGATATCTTTTTCACGATGATATGCATTAAAGCATGTATTAGTCATGGGGGCACGGTGGCGTGACTCTAGTGCTGCTCCCTTGCATTAAGGGGTCCTCAGGTCTCCATTCAGTGTAGAGAAGTTTATGGCAGGTGTGACGAGGCTCCAAAAAAATCTGTGGGATACCCATTCAAATATCCAGTTAACTGAAATATTGTGTAAATGGGGTCGTGATCTGGAGGTCAGAGACACGAACGCAGAATTCAATGGATGTTTTTCTGAGCGGGCTTTCTTTATTGCATGTATGCTGTGTCTATCTTACGTACTAAACCCCCAGTCCCTATCCTTTGTCTTTCTCCATATAACCAATCACCACACGATAAACATCTTTGTGAAATTAAAACTAGTTATAAACCTAGACCTCAGTTTTCAGAACTTTAAAAAGAATTCACCATGTTTAATTATGCCATCCATTCGGAGGTCTAAGCTTATAACTAGTTTTAATTTCACAAATACGTTTATCGTGTGGTGATTGATTATGTGCAGAAAAAAAAGGATAGGAACTGGGGGTTTAGTACATCAGATAGAGACATGGGTCTAAAAGTGAGAAAAAAGATGGTTCAATGGAAAAAGGGTTTTCTAAAGCTGAACGCTCTGAGGTTGAGCGTTATGCTAGGCTGTTCAATACTGCTTCTTTAGAAGAGTTTGACCCACGACCAGCTGTGGAATTCTGGCTGTCACCTGGCAACAGGCACATCACTCATAAAAAACCTGAAAAGTCATCAGCATTCACTTATGCAGGACCATCAGTCCAGGAACCATGCAGTTCAGCTCAAGCAGAAATGAACAGCATTCAGCCCATGCTGTCCGAGATGGTAAAGATTCTTGGGGGAGTAGATGTTGCAAGACAAAAGCTGAAAAACATGGCAGAAAAGGAATCAGGACAGTGTTCTGTTATGTAACTGTAATATATGAAACAGAACTAGTGTAGCTATAATGAAGGCATTGTTTATTAACCAGTTAAAATAAGGGAATATTTTATATACTGTTCTAGAGCAAGGTGGCAAAATACTATTCCCTGAAATAACTTTTTTCCGTTTTAAAATGGAAGGCAGTTTTGGTATCAATAAAAGAGATCAGAAAAAATAAACTATTTTTCACTTTTGTTATTTGTTTATGGGCAAGTGAATTCAACTGGCGGACAAGTGGATTTTCTAAGTTTACTTGTCCGTGGACAAGTAGAAACAAATTTGATTTCCACACCCCTGAAACTACAGTGCTCAAAAATACAATAAAGGGATTGTAGACACTTACTTACACCATGATTATTTTTATTTATATGTTAATTTTTTTTTACTTTTAGAAATGTAAAGATACAAGTCTCCATGTGCTGGAGTGGCACCATGTCAATAGTTGGCCTTCTGTTTTACACCCAGTGCAAAAACTTCAGGCAATGATAAGCAGAGAGAGACTGCATGGTTCTTTTCAAGATGAACGTTACACATCCCAAGGGAAGACATTTAACAGTCTACAGTAACTGTAGTTGCCTGGTTTTATAAAATCCTAGTTTTCTAATGATCTCAGCTGCCTAGCAAGGATATCTGCAGGCAACACTCTCCAGCTTTAAAAACTAAGCAGGTACAAAATCCAGTACCTCTACAAATTACAATTAAGCTGTCAGGGTACTGTGTGACAATTTTGTTAAGTTGGATTTCTTGTTACAGTTCCTAATTGTATGGCTCTGCTTTCAGTCAAAAACGTCTCCACATAATGAACTGATGTTTCGCTTGCTTGATGATTAGCTGATTAACATAAAAAAGATTTAATATTTGTTTCAAAAGCAGAAATGTTTTTTTACACTTACTTAGCATTTTGAAACAAACAGCAGGCTACACAACTTGCAAATATTCCAGTTTATGGTAACCTATGTCAAATAATAAAATAATATGAAGATTGCATATTTCAAAATATCACAAAGTCGGAAAAATTGCACCTTTTCTAATATTAAAACAGTGGTAAAATTTTACTTTCAACATTATTTCATTGTAAATCCAGCAATTTCTTTAACCAGTTTTCTTCAGTACTGGAATGCACAACCTATTCTGGCAACAGACACAAGGCAGAATGGGAATTAAATCCATCACAAGGCATTTTCACACCAAATTAAACCATACACATCAGTGGGACATGAAAATTCAACACAGAAAACTAGGAATCAAAGTGGGAACAATGTGATCCACTCATCAATTTATTTTCTAAAATAAGTTATGCAACCACTGATTTATGCAGAAGCTATTCCTGCTCTGTTGATCATAAGATAGCAAATGCACACTCAAGACTCACTATGGAAAAAAACATGCAAGCTCCACAAGACAACGATCAGACTTATGTAATCCATGCTCCAAAGGGGTGAGACAAGATCATGAACCACTGTGCAAGCATGCTATGTGATGCTTTGAGTGTTCTATTTAAATCTGATTTTGTTAAACATCCCCCGGTGTACCCCTGCACCTACTGAAATTTTCAACAGATTTCTTGATTAGATGACATTTTCAATATACATAATATCTAAACCAATTTTCATGAAATTCTGAATTTGTGTTGCTATTGGTGCATCTAAAAATATATACAGGCCATGTGTCGTATTGGGGAGGGGTTATAATGAGGAGGGGGCAACACAAAAACCAGTGCAGATGAGAGAACTAGAATTCCCATTAGGTAGCAGCAGTGAACTGGGGCGGACAATGAAAATGTCACCGGTGCACATAGATTTACACTGGCCAAAGCAGGATCTCATCTAAAGTCACACGTAAAACATTTTCTTTTCTGTTGATTTAGGTAAGAATTTATATGTCTTGCTGTATTACAGCTTTTGTTCAAGAGTACGTCTTTTTGTCCCTTCATGGATTGTGTTTAGCCACGTTAAAATTTCCAAAAGGCAGCGCTTCCCTCATTCATTTGTATCTGTGTAACAGCAGATACTTTGACTAGTCTAGATTATATTTAACCTAAAATATCAGCAATTTGAATAATGATTTTTCATTGCAATCAAAGCATTCAGTATACAACAACTATTCATACTCTCAGTTCTTTTGGATTCTTTTAATTTGTTAAAACAGATTCTTCAATTATTACACAATCTACCTTTTATAAGCGGTCATTTCATAAAGAGTCAAGAAAGGAGACGTTACTTTTTTGGTGACATTTGAACCTTGCTGTTTATATCATGAAGTTGCTGTTTTAAAAAACAAATTTACAAAGAAATCAAAAGAACATAAAATAAAGTGTTCAGAGGGTGATAATTCACTCAGGAAAATTTAAAAGAAAAAGAAGAAACACACTATTCAGTTTTTCTAAGGGCAAAATCAAGCTTTTTTGGTGTAAGAACATGATCATATATTTTAGCAAGGTTTGAATTTATTTACTGAAAAGATTCCCTCAAAGCTTCAGATACAGAATATACAGAATTTACAAGGTATTAGGGATAAACTGATCGATCAGCTGCTGATCTAAATTGGCCGATTTTCTCTAAAAAAGGCTTGATCAATGATCGGTAAATTAGCCAGTTACACAAACCGATATTTTCAGCCCCTGTTTTTATAAGCATTATGGTAATCTAGCTGTAGTGCTTTTTTATGCAAGGTAATATGGTAGTTAAGCCAGAGGTAGCAAACTTCCTACAGTGTAAACAAAGAGCAGTGAGTGGAAGCTTTTTTATTAGAGAGTGAGAGACGATTTGAATTTTATCCTTTACTTTAAGAAAGTGGAGTAATAATACGATAAAAAGGAATCAGAGACCATCTGAATTCATTAAAGTTGCATTTCTTGCTTTTTTATTTTGTCCTTTAAAATTAAAACAGACACCATTTGAATTTGGTCAGAGAGATATTTAGTGTGCAGCAGCCTTCATTTTTAATTGGAAACAAAATCAGATAAAGATGAACTTGAATTGCCACTTAGTAAATAATAGGCTTTTTAAAGATTGGTACTGTGTTTATTATTTGTTGCTGTGTGTCATACAGCATACGTTTTGGTAAGGAACAAGTACTGAATAATTAAAATGCTAATCCAAATTTATAATTACACCTCAAGAATTATGTATGTCTGGTAGATACGCTGCTCAAAATAAATATACTTGTATAAATGTAGTATTTGTATATTTTAACAGGAAAAAGTTTTTTTATTGCAATTAATGATTAAAAATGGCTAAAAAATGCAAGTGTGTGTATATTTACATTTAAGCAATATTTAACTGCCAATATCATTTAATTGATTGCGTGATTATATATATATATTTTTGTTAGAAAAATAGCTAAAACTACTTTTTTAATTTAATTTTATTTCAGATAAGTACATTACAAAAAATAATTTGAGAGCTTGTAATTATGAGAAGAATTTTACTTTATTTTATGCCATATGTTATGTGGGGAAATATTTTTTTATATATTTTATTAAAGTTTGTATTGTAAATACATTTTATCTATTGTAGTAATTTTATGGTCACTGAACAAGAAAACCTTCAGAATTTAATGTTAATAACAAAGAACAGTTAACACCTGTGGTCTATAGTTTAATTATAAAAAATACCAAAGCTAGCACTTTAATTTTGGACAGAACACTTCTATACGTCTGGTTATGCAGGAGCTTAGTGTAAAAATATTTAAAGGGACAAAGGAAAAAATAATCGAAATTGGAAGCTGTCGATCAAGTAACAGGAAATCAGTGATCAGTATCAGCTTTAAAAAACCTGATTGGATCATCTCAACAAGGTAGATTACAAAACATAAAAATATACTGTAGATGATGAGATGTCACAACAGCTTAAGTCTCAATATAAAATAAGCTACCATAATCGGTTTTACAACTGAAGGTGCATTGGATTGCTGAAAGTTGGCTCCAAGATCATAACCAAGTTTATCAAGGCTATTTTCTAATTCTAATTTAATCAAAGATTTTGATTCTTCTTTGGGCAGTTTTCACATTCTCACCATATATTCATTTTATAAAAAAAACATGCAGGACAAGTTGATTGCCATCTTGAAATTGGGCCAATGTGAATGAATATTTGTGCAATAGTTTGCGTTTCAGTAAGTTAACTAAATCCCATTCAGTGTTGGGTCCAGCTTTGCACACAATGAAATAAAATAAAAATTACTTGACTCTAATAATTAAACAAGTCAAACTGTATTAAGAGAAATGAACTTTGTCTAATAATTAGTTTCATATTTTTGTTTGTGAAAAGATGAGCAAATGTGATCAATTATGAGGTGAACATGAGAAGATAATACAGACCACGGATAGCATCTGTTCTACCACATTAATAATAAACACTGCAAAAAATATCTTATGTATAAAATGACATTCTACTGAAGCATAAAAGAAACCACATGCATATTTAAAGCACAGTTAAAAACTCTTACTGGCACAGATTTAACAAAACTAAAGTGCATATTAAAATGACAAATATTTAATGAATGAAATGACTTTCACTTAGCACCTAAAAATGAAAAGAATGCTAAAAAGAACTAATGACAACCAATTCCAATATTTTTTTTGTTTCGTGAAAAGTGTTTAATTCAGGGTGATAAATCACGTAACTGCTTTAAATTAACAAACATTAGCAACTGTGATTAAAACAATACTATTATATTTTATTATTTGGTTCTATCTATCAGTTAACTGGTACTGCATGTGACCTCCAGCCTGGTCTCTGCCCTAAATTCTGATGGCTCCTCAAGACCCTGAACTGGATTATGTGGGTTCAATAAATGGAAAGCTGGATGTGCAAGTATCATTGACTGGTACTCTGACCAGCGTTGGTTTCTGTTTAGCACCTGATGCTACTAAAAAAGGCTTTGGCAACCTGAACAAGTATATTAGGAAAAAAATAATTATTTGGATAAATTAAATTAGGTGAAAGCATGACATGATGACGTCTAAACAGTTTATATTTATGTGCATTGATTTTCTCACACTACAAAAAGAAAATCTTAATTTAAGAAATAACGATTAAAGGCTGGTGATTCTGTTATGCTCCGTATCTTGAAAAGGGTGTTAGTTATTACCAGTATTAGTGAGAGCATTCTAAATACAAGCAATATGTCACGTCGGATTATGATGCAGAAAATCGCAAAAAAAAGGAATGAACAAAAAACAACGTGACGTTTGTAACGGAGCAGGCTGATACTTTGCCACGCGCTACACAAACAGTCCATTGAGGGCCCACCATTCACTAGTGGACTGCCGTTCTTGAACCCACTCCCAAATGGGACTAGCAGTCAAGGATGAAAATACATGGCACTTGTGGTGGGTGTTACAAAGCTTTTCCAGATGAGAACAAATCGCCTAATATTTTATTGGTAAATATAAACGAATGAACGTGGAAAATTCATGTTTCACGATTTGGAAAATGAGGAAAAGGATGTATACAATTTTAACTTCGCCATGAAGACTCCATCTCCTCAACGGGTGTGTCAATAGAAAATATATGAAGGAAAAGAACGCGCTAGAGGTGACTAGCACGCCTTCATTTGAAAGGGGCGTTTTCCAAATCAACGTGTACAAATAATATGAATTGCTAGTGGTCTGGATAACTACTATTTTAGACTTTTCCCACCTGAGTGACACCGTTTTTGTGGGTTCCCTCTGCCTGGTGGGACGATCGCCTTAGCTTAAACCCAGTTGAGGACGTGTCGGGCGGCGCCGCGACTCACCTTAAGACGGATTTCGTAGGTGGTGAAACGGCCTCGACCGACCCCCACGGTTTGAGGATTTGCCACGTCGATCTCCAAGAAGTTGCTAGGCGGCCCATATGCATCGCTCAAATTCTGAGGCTTAGACAGCAGCCTCCTTGTGTCGGCTACGGCCTCAGCCATCTCTCTTACCCTCTGCCTTGCTGCTTCCGATCAGCTGAACTGCAGCTGACAGACCGCGAAGCACCAATGTGACGGCTACATCTCGGAGGGCGATGGGAGTTGTAGTTCTTCGTTTCATGTCTCGTGTTTAATCTCAAAAGTAAGCAATATAGTAGCATTCTTAGCTTTAAGCCCAGTGAAATTTCTGTATGTACTTAAGTGTTGTTCTTTTAAAGAGTGTACGTTTCCTCATAACAACACGTATATTTCCTTCAATAGTAAATAGGGTTAAAACTAAAGTGCAATTGACATTTATTTGTTTCTCTGTATATAGAGACCTCTACAAAGAACTTCAACAGGGCCCTTATAAGACCTACAATCTAAATCAATATGCGGATGCGTCTGGCCTTGTTTGAGTAAAGTTAAGGGTGTTCGAGTTTCACCTTTTACCTCGGGTTTATGCAATATGACAATCTACTGGTCACTTACCTGTCTATCTCACAAGTGATACAGAATCTCAGCCAACAGACTATGGGAGGTGGGATCCCCATAAATACTTAAGTAAAGAGAGCAGTTAGTCTTCTGAGGAGGGTCACTGAGATTTCATCTTGTGGACTATTGATTGTGCTCCTTTCTGGCACACAGTTTGGAACTACTGTGGCTGAATTCATTCCGTCTCAAAGGCAGTGTGTACGTACAGCAACACGTAAGTATTTCTTTCCACATCTGTTATTACTTCTAATTATTAGCCATCAATTAATGTGTAATGATTAATAATGTACTTATTGTTTATACTTAGTAATTAAGAGATGCAATACTAATTACTTTATTGGCTTTTGTTAGTTTCAAGTAATACTTACAATGTAACTCCATTTCAGTTATATACCGTAATTATTCACTTGATATACATTTTCTAATTACTGGTTTACTGATTCAGTTCTTCTAAGATTATAGTAGTGCCACCAGCTAAAGGAGTATTCAACCCAAAAATGATTATTTTTTTTATCTGTTACTTAACCCCTGTTGTTTGTGGTAACGGATAAGCACATTTTTAATGTTGTGTTTTTATGGGGGAAAGAGATACATTTTCTGACAAAATAAGGTACAAGGGATCCGTTTCTAAACAAAAGGTAAAAAATATTAAAATGTCCATGAAAAATCTGTTTTCTTATGTTACATAATCCAAATGTCACATATTTAACTGAATGTTTAAAACGTATCAAAGACATATATTTTGCTAAAATATTGTTAAATAAACAGCTTCTGTAGAATCCACTCATTGTCATGAACTATTGAGTTCTTCCAAACAAAGTCCCATAAACTGTTTCAAAAATCATCATAAGTGAAATGGTCCTTCAGCTTGTAAAACAAAAACAACAAATAAAAAACCTTTATAACAATTAAAGTTTTTATAGACCAAAATACTCTATAGCAAAAAATACTCCAAGAAGCACAAAAAGCACAATAGGGATTCCCTTCAAAAAAGCCAATCCAGTGAAAAACAAGTGCTAAATACACAGTTCCCAAAGAAATACAAAATAAGTCAAAATCTAGCATAAAGCAATCATCAAAAGAAAACTCACCAGAAACCAGCATGTACACATCATGTGCTGCAAGGGACTATGTTTTGCTCATCCTTTATAGGGTTAAAAGCAGTCTCTTGTAGGAGATCGACAGGTGGCCCCACCTCTTGGGGAACCACCCACAAACTATATGGAACATAACAGGATAATGGACACGTAGAAAGTGAATAATACACAAAATAATACAAATTAATCAACATAAATAACAAGATGAACACAAAGAAATTAAGCAATCATGAATAAAAAAAGGAATCGGAACACCAGCCAGAAAAGGAACACTAGCCAAAACATAACACAAACAGCTGGGGAGCGTGCTCAGACAAGAACTGTCTTTTGAATTAAATAAGCCCCCAACTCCCCTCCCTCAGGAATCCATCCCAGTAACAGTTCATTCATTGGTTACCTTACACGTCATGTCAAATCAATATTGCAGAGCGTTAAAAAAGTGAGTAAAAAATCGAAACATGGAAAATCTGTAATATATTTCTGCATATCTGAGATGCTTCATGTAAATATTAATTGTGACCAAATTCTTGATATTGGCTTTTAATAATTATTCAGTATTTACTGTATTTATGTAATAGTAAGACAATATGCACCTACTCACTCCTTTTGCTAACTTAATGTTAGTTGATTTACTTCTAGAACCATACACCAATGCGAATTAAATATATCATATATGAAGCCAAGCATGATCACATAAATATTGCTAAGAGTGTTTTACCTTGTGTGCAGTTTTTTCTTTTTTTATTTCAGGACTCACTTTTCTGACTACATGGTCTATAATATTATTATAATTACTCAGGTATAAAAATTTACTATCAGCTCTTTTGTTTTTAATGTTGCATTTGCTGAGTGGTAACATGAGTTGTTATGATACAATCATTTTGTAACAGAACTGCAGTTGGTTTTAGTAGTTGATAGCCTACAGTAATGCCTATGCTGATAAAGGAAAGACACCGGAAGAAATTGTTCAGTTTAAATTAAAGAATTATATCATGCACAATCTCAAACAATGGCACATATTTGCTGACAGAGAACTCTAAAAAATGTGAGCAATTACCATCGTATTGTAATCTATTACAATAAAGTAGCTGTTTTAAGTCTTCTGGTCAATGCACTTATTGTAGTTGATGTCAACATCAATAAATACTTCCTTCATTTTCAGTTCATCTTTCTCTGAACACTTGATCAACAACAATCTGATATACCATGTGATTTAAAGCAGGTAACAACATATCATTTGTGTGAGCAATTCAGATGTATAACAGGCAAGATTAAAGGTTAAAGATTTAAGATACTTTGAGGAAAGAGTAGGACCTTGGTGTCCATGCACCAGTATCAACAGAATTACAAGTAGAGAAATTCTTATCCTATTGTTCCTTCTTTTGCACCAAGTCACAACCACTAGTGAATCTACAGCACATGTTTAGGTGAAAAATAATTTTGACTCAGAACATCCAAACCTCACACAAAAGATACCCCTGTTGAGTACTGAACCAGGTCACTGTGGTGAGATTGCAAGTATGTGAACACAGCCCTCATTCTGCAAATACAAGGATGAAATGATTTGCAGCAGACTAGGAACTCCATATTTTTAAACACTAGTCATAAGACACAAGAGAGTATAAGGTCTTCAGCTTTAGCCTATTCAACAAAGCAAATAAATACAGGGTTTGTAAAATTCATGACCCCTGAAATGTATGTGCAAAGATGCACACATCCATTCACCAGGTTGTGAATCTATGTGACAACATTCACAGTTGTGAGATGAAGAGGACCTGAGTAGAGAAACTCCATTGGGCAGATTATTTAAACTCTACAAAGATGGCATTCAGTCCAGAACAGCTACTTTTTACTCTTTACCTTAAAACCCAATAATTCAAAGTCTATATTGCAAACAGAAAATCCTGTGCAAATGTTAGTGTGTAGGCCAATGTAAGTACACTGACGGTACAAATGAATCACTTAATCATAGTGTAGCATCCTAATCCAATCCCCCCCCACACACACACACATTATATATATATATATATATATATATATATATATATATATATATATATATATATATATATATATATATAATGTGTGTGTGTGTAATATAATGCAGGCATGAAACCAAAGTACAGTAAGTAATTTTGTGTCACAACAGATGTGAAAACAGGAGAATGTTGGTTTAATGGCCATCTACCCATCCATATTCTTAATTCATTTTGTAATTTACAGGGCAACTAGAACCGCAGAGTCTATAAAGATTGCCAGGGCACAGTGATGCAGATTAAGACCTTTTACAGTCATCACTTAACTTAAGAACTTCTGAAATAAATTATGCAAGCTTGAAAGTGTATGGAAAGTTGGATCAAAATTAAATGCACGTCTTTATAAAGTGGAAGGAACATGTGCTAAAGACATGAGGAGGACATGCAAACACCACTCAGACAGTGTATATGTGGTAATTTTACTTCTGTTCTGTTGTGACAGCACTTCTGAAAATTTCACTACGTTACAGGCCTGTGTAAAATATATTATCAGAAAAGAAACAGTTTTACCGATCAGCCTCTTTTTAGCATCTGTCAGTTTTTCTTTGAAGGATTTTGTGTTCAGATAGCACACGGGGCAACTAATTAGCCAATTGATGCTTACCATTAGGTTTGAAGGTAGTAAGTGCACTCTTAAAAATAAAGGTGCCAAAGTGGTTCTTCAGAGCGACGCCATAAGTGTACAATTCTTATGAAGGATGCAGAATGAACCTTTCTTTATTTAGAACTGTTGTAGCCATGAATAGGTGATTACAGATGTGTGAAATACCATTGGGTATGTGATTTTAAAAGGAATTTTGCTGCATACAATAACAGAGGCTCATTTCAGGAGTGCAGGTTTAAAAGTGTATAGAATGAGGGATCAAAATTAAATGCAAAGCTTTGTAAAATGGAAAAAATCTACAGAGACAACATGAGGAGAACATGCAAGCTCCATTCAGACAGTGACCTATTTGGAAATTTTATTGGTGTTCTCCTGAAACAGCACTTCTGAAACCTGCACCTTTGTACAGAGCCAGTGTAAAATATACAATAAGAAAAGAACAGGTTTTATCAAACAGCCTCTTTTCAGGAGCTGGCAGTTTTGATTTGACTGAAGGATTCTGTGTTCAGGTAGTTCACCTAATAGAGCCAATTGATGCTTACCATAAAGGTTTGAAGGTAGTGAGGACACACTTAAAAATAATGCCAATCTGGTTCTTCAGATCAATGCCACAGAGGAACCATCCATATGAAGGATGCAGAAAGAACCTTTATGTGCAGTATTTAGATCTGGCTCCTAAACTGACATCAATAACAAATCTGCGGTATACCAGTGCCTCTGTGATTTTACAAGGACTCTTGCTGCATACTATAACACAGGTTAAGTTCAGGTTTCCTTGCTTTGTTGTGTCCTGCTTTGCAACCTACAATACATTAAAAATATCGGTTTTCTCTGCATATTAGGAACCTTCCTAAGCCAGAAGAACCGATGCAGTATGTTGGAAACCCTTCCCAGAATTAAATGGTTCTTTGTCAAGCAATGTGTCAACAAGGAATCACACAGCCCATTAAAGTAGTGACATTTTTAAGAGTAGGCAATATAAGGTCGTCTTCCACATTTTTTTTTTCTGTCAGATGATGCAAATTATGTTAATCGAGTACAGCTAAATTCATTAACTCTATCATAAAACAACTATTTCTAACAGACTGTAGCGGTTGTTGAATATACAATAAAACACACATAACAATAAATTGTAGGCAAAGGACCAGTGAGGCGCGCTACCACTTTCCGTGTTTCTGTTCTGCCCTTTCACGAAGTGAGGGAATCCGGAATTCCGCTGTTTCTGAGGTGTTGTTAATAAAGTTTTTGATCTTTTTAAAAATGGCGGCGCCCGCGTCGTCCTTGTCTGTTTTAAAATATTTCCTTCAGTTAACTACAAGAGATATTTTTTCATTAAATCGTCGCCTCGAAAACATTAACAGAGTACCTTTTAGGGGTAAGTGTGATGTGTGCGATGTGCATTTGATCGGTTATTTTTATAATGAGAATACATTTCATTCATAATTATTATAAAGTAAACTTGCAATTGGAGGTTTAAGGATAATTGAACAAAAAGTTGTATTTTTGTTAAGGTTTAATTAGAAATTAGAAGGCTAAGTAAATGATAGCACAATGAAAACATCAGTAAAGATGGATTTTTTAGCTGTCTTTTTATAACACGCTAAAAAATTAAAATCTTATTATTCAAACTATTATTATTATTATAATGTCAACTTCATCTGGCCATTTCGTGTCAAGTTTATTCAGATACACAAAATCGTCCAATGGAAGAGCTGACTTCGCAGTGTTTTGCGCTGCTGCTGTCTTGCCTCTGCACTGTCAGGGGTTCAAATCCTGAGCCGCTCCGTGACGTTTTGTGCGCATGTAAATACTTCGGCGCTCATTCAAATCCTAGCTTAGTAGGTGCGCTGATTAGAGTTTGTACATTGCCTGATTAATTGTGACAGTGACAACAGTGACCGTGGGGATGATTTATTTTTGTGACCCTTTATAAAGTTAAAATGCGCATTTTGTGTTTTTTTTTTGTTTTAATCTTTCATTGAGTACGGCGTTTAGGGAGGAGAAACAAATATAAAAGTAGTCCGAGGACTCTGCGTTTTTTGCATATAGTAGAAACAGAAGCAGTTATGTTATTTTTTTTAATTCTTTAGTCACAGTGGAAGTACTGATTGCAGTATTGTTTCTGTAAGAATAAGCCTGCTTATTCGCAAAATAGGCTATTAATATTTACCCCAAGTTAAATGACTGCTGCTGACTCCTAGAACTCCATGTTCACAGCCGTTATGAAGTTTGCATATTGCTGGAGTGTGTAGCAGAATAATGAAGAAGATGGCTGAAATAGCCCAAGAAATTAACATTCCTAGGTTCAGGATGTACAGTATCATTAATCGCACATGAGATTTGTCCAGTTCGAGTTCAGGGTCTAAAATGAAATACTGCTTTCTGGTTTTGTAGAGCCCCATCTGGAAGAGGCAGGGCTAGCTCTGGGCATAGTGGATGGTGTCAGTTGCCCTCACTTGGTGTCTTCTTGTAGATACAGTAGTAAAAGGAAAGACAGTTAGAGTGAGTGCCCTTTTCATCCCAGATTACCTCAGCAGGGCCAGGGAGGTCATATCCAGGTGCACATATATACACAGTTGGTCATCCATCTCTGTGGGGGATTGGTTCCCGCTTCTCTCGCAGATAACAAAACTTATGGATGCTCCAGTCCATTATATATAATGGTGTAGTTTTTGCATATAACCTATGCACATCCTCCAGTATACTTTAAATCATCTCTAGATTCTTTATAATACCTAATGCAATATAAATGCTATGTAAATGGTTGTTATACCATATTGTTTAGGGAATAATGACTCCAGCTAAAATTTTTATTTTCGCATTGAGAAATAGAACTTTATGGTCCCTTTAGCCTTTGAGGGACTGCTTTAACCACTTAATTGCTTTTTAGAAGAAATGAGGGTCTGTGTGTGTGGTGTCCTTGTTGATAATAATGTATCTATATCAGGGTTGAGTGATTAATTCATTTCAAATCGAAATCGCGACTTAAAACAATATGACTAGTAAATTGCAAGATTGAGATTTCGGGTATAAGTTATGCATGTTGCTTTTTGAATGTAATTCAGATTTATTTAAATGAGGTCTCATTCGAAGGCAAAAACAGACATTCTCTTCTAAAGGAATGTTTGTTTATTCTGCGTGCACTAATTTTGGTATTGAGTTACTCCAGATGTGCTATGCAACACTGCCTGTCCAATTGGATCGCTACGGCTATCCATTAATATTTTTTTATGAGAAAAAAATACTATTTTGTATAAAATGTACATACTGTATGTACTTGTAGATTTACAAAAAATGAATAGGTGATTTGGTTTGATTAATAGGTGTCCTCACGAGTATGATACTAATTAAAAAGAAAAACCCTCTGAACCCCTGGTAATACCGAAGGAGAGAATTAAAGAAAAAACTGATTGCCATTATGAACAATACTAGAGATCCTGTCTCTGACACACTAACACTGAATACTTTCAGGCAACAAATCATTCTGCAGGAGCGTGTCAAGGAACGCTAATGGGGCTCGGTTATATCAAAAGCAATATGTCTGCATAATGCCTCACTATGACTGCCAAGTTAGAGGTTTTCTTTCTTTGAAATTTTCTTGCTTTTTAGTAATTTTAGTGTGCATTCAGACCATGATGTGTGTGTATATGTACTCATCTATCTATTCACCTACTTGTGTTTCAATGTATATCTATCTATCTATCTATCTATCTATCTATCTATCTATCTATCTATCTATCTATCTATCTATCTATCTATCTATCTATCTATCATACCAAAATTGGTTAATAGGTGATGATAGTAATTTAGCATTACCTTCAGCAGGAGGTTGTGTGTTCATCCAGAGTCACCTGTTGGTCATTTATAGCATACCAAATTAATTTGAAAGCATTAAACTATAGATATTGCAAAATACCAGACATTGCCCCAGCTCCTTAATTACCAAACTATCTCTCTGATATTTCAATGGAAGATCCCTTTATTGTCAACAAAATTCAGTTATCAAACTTTATGAGCGAAGGCACTGAACATAGTTGGACTGAATAATGTGCCGAGAGGAGAATCCAGCTCGTCTCATCTTCCTGAGTAAGAAAGTCTTTGTTGGGCCTTCTTTACCAGGTGAGATGTGTTCAAAGACCTGGGGCCTCATGTAAAATGGCGTGCGTAGAATTCACACTATAACATGACGTAAGCACAAAAGTCGAAATCCGCCCCAACTCCTCGCAGAATTACGCCTCTTTGAATATGCAAATCAATATAAATCGCCCTTAAGCTCACCCTTTGTGAAAAGACAATGGGAAAAGCACGGGGGAAAATATAAGAATTTCAGCGAATACCAAGTGGAGGCAAAGGAAAAACATACTATTTGTTTATTTAAACCGTGGTATAATCAACAAAAGGAAGTTGATCGAGTGACATAGCGTGTTGGAGAAACTTGACAGCTCACGTTCACAAAGTCGCACAGTGCCGGAAATAATAAAGTTGTCAGATATCAAAGTTGCCATGAAAAGGCGAGTCGTAGCCCACTGTCTGAGTGTCATATGAAAGCTTATTAGGGTACAGAGAAAAAAAAATGCACACAGTAGGGAAAAAGCACGAAATGTCAACTTCAATCTCGAAATTTCCACTTTAATCGTGTAGTTTATTTTGTCATTAAAGTAGAACATCATAAACTTCATCTTAAAATCGTTTAATTAACCAGTTTCTCAAATCACATCATAAGTAAAGTAGCAAGTTAAATGCTTTGTTTTGTATGTGATCTTCTATGTGCTCTATGTGTGTGAATCACTACTTGCTTCTTAAACCAGCTCTCTTCCTGGACACAGAATCCATTACATTTGTGATATTACAGCTCTCTAAATAACTAAAATACTGAGATGTATACGTGATATTTTCATGATAATAGGAGTTAAAGCACGTTATTAAACATGGGTTTCACGGCTCAGTGATTGTGTGTGACCTTCGATGAAATTATTTATTGCAGCAGTGGGCGGCTCTAGACTTGTGGCGGCCCCTTTAGCCGCCAATGTCAATATGGTATCTTATGCACAGTGGATGGCCACGTCCGTTGCAGACACTGCATAGCTGCCTCGTGCTAATGACAGAAGCGTTTAACTTTTGTCGAAATTTGCCGCTGCATTTTTAGCTGTGTCGTTATTTTCTCTTTCTGTTTTATATTCAATATATATTGACATGACCGCCCCTGCAGTCTTTGCATTTCTTTCTCCAAGTAACGGATCGCTACACAATCAGCTCAGTAATAGACGTTAAGCCATTTGTATGCTTAGAACGCAGATTCTTCAAAACATTTAAGGAACATTGAAATATCTTTGTAGTACATGTTTAAATATTCTATCCTTCACACCAGTCCCAGTGAAGAATATAGATAATTTAAATGAAGTTAAAGTTTTATCTGTATAATATAATAAATACATTTTGCTGCATTTCATCTTAAAAATATCGTCGTCATATGTAAATACGCGCTTTATAAAGTGGCTCAGGTTGTGTAATATTATAACTGTAGTGCAAGTTTACAGTGGGGTGATTGTACTTATAAGTACAAACAGTTATATAAGGAGCAATTGATTAAGTGCGTTTAAAGTTCTTGGGATGAAACTGTTTCTGAACCGCAAGGTCCGTACAGGAAAGGCTTTGAAACGTTTTGTCGTGGCTGAGACAGCGTGTTCTTGATACTGTATACCGATAATTCTCTTTCCGATCAGCTGCTGCTGTGATTCCCCACTCAGATACAGTGATATAAATACTCCGTGGTACAGTGAGAGTAATATGGAAAAAGATGATCCGCTGTGGCAACTCCTAACGGGAGCAGCTTAAAGAAGAAGAAAAACAAGGTGCAGTGAGAGTAACAACGCTAAAGCAGTTATGGTATTTGGAATACTATGGCTATTCCCTGGACCATTATATTGTTACAAGTTAATTACAATCAGACGCATTACACTAATAAACAATATGCGGTTAGTTTCAGTTTATTTATAAAGCCGCGTCAGGAAAATAAAAGAGTAACCACACAGGAACAGTAGCACTGCTTTGACGCTGGGTGCTGCCAGTCTGCAAAACCGAGTGGAGAACTTGCGTACGACAAGGTATGAAGTGCTGTGGAAAAGTGCGTGGCTTTACGCCAAGTGTAGGTTTTATACATTGCGATTTGAACATGGAAAAGTTCTTACGCAACATTTCTGTGCGTACACACTGTTTATACATGAGGCCCCTGGTCAGATCCGATGTGATGTTGATACCCAAGAACTTGATATTGTCCATCCACATTACAGCCTCCTCATGTATGAATATATAGGACCATGCTCTGTTCTTCTGGACCTCCTATAGTCCACAATGATCTATTTGGTCTTGCTGGTGTTCAAGATGAGGTTGTTGGCTGAGCACCGTAGTGCTAGGTGTTGTATCTCCTCTCTGTAGTGAGTCTCATCATTGTCTGATATGAGACCCACCACGGTCGTATCATCTGCAAACTTCACAACCATATTTGTGGCATGGATGGCAGAGCAATCGTGCTTAAATAAAGTGAAGAGTGCTGTGCTGAGAACACAACCCTGTGGCGTGTCTGTGTTCAGAACCAGTGTGGCTGATATACAATACAATCTCCAATTCTAACCACCTGAGGCCTTTTGGTGAGAAAGTCTCTGATCCAGAGACACAACGATGTGGACAGACCCAGATTATGAAGCTTTTGTACAGTGTTAAACGCTAAAATCGACGAATAGGATCCTAACATAAGTGTTAGGGCACTGCAGATGAGTCAGGGCAGTGCAAAGTACTATTGAGACAGCATCCTCTGTTGATCTATTCCTCTTGTAGGCAAACTGATGGTTGTTAAATCCAGCAGGGATGGCATCCTTGATGTACTTTAGGAGAATTTTCTCAAAGCACTTCATTATTACTGGGATCAGAGCCACAGGGCGATAATCGTTAAGGCAGGTGACCGCTGATTTTTTAGGCACTGGCACAATAGTGAAGGATGTGAGGCAGACAGGACCATTGCAAGTTGTAGAGAAAGGTTGAAAATGTCCAGAAAGACTCCTACCAATTGATCAGCACATATTTTAAGTGTCTTACCCGATACCTTATCTGGTCCTGCAGCTTTGAAGGTGTTGATCCTCCTCAGGGTGGACCTCACTTGGTGTAGTTGCAAAACTATAGACTGATGCTGCTTCTCCAACCAAGGAAGATGTACAGTCTTCCTGCTGCTAGATGCATTAAAGCATGCAAAGAAACCATTCAAAGTTTCAGGGAGACTAGGGTCATAGTTGACCTGCTGATCGCTGTGCTTATAATCCGTTATGGTCTTTAAGCCTCTCCACATGTTCCATGGGTCGTTGTTATCAAAATACTCCTTGATACACCGTTTGTATCTGTATTTTGTCAGATTTATTTCTATTTTTTATTTATTTAGTTCTTTTTGGGGTTTGCTATATGCCAGCCTGTCGCCTAACCTATATGCCACGTCCCGGGCTTTAAGCCCAGGAATTGAGAGACTGAGGTGAGGGATAAGGTTGTCCTTTCATGCCCAACAGACTGTGTAGTTCAAACCTAAACATCTAAGCATCAGTAGTAGGCTGAAAACAAGATAGGGGTGCTGACGCTTCCCTTTTATAGGGTGCAACTGCTTGGGATTTTGATGGCTGCTATTTTTAAATAACAGTTGCCCGAGTACTTCTTAGATTTTTTTTGAAGTTGGTGTTATTTCTTGCTCAAGCTGCTGCTTCAGCCATTACAATAATTTTAAATTAGAAAACAGCAGGTACAAGTGTACACGTAACACCCAGCATTGTTAATCTATATTTCAATGCATTTGAATATTTATTATTTTTTATTTGAATATTCAGACTTTATTTTTTGGCTTATTTGATAGCCCCAGTACACATTATGACACATGATGCTGAGCAAACTCTCTTGCAAATTCCTGTGCATACCAACCAAGAGTTCACTGTCAGAGAGACTGTATACTATTAGAGGCAACGCAGTCACATGTCAGAGTTCATTTCTGAAACCAGCAGAGGTTGATATGCTGGTGTTCTTGACAAAAATAAATCTGTGAAGACCACAGTTAGTGTTGAGAAGAAGGTGAGACATCTGAGGAGCAAGTATTAGATAAGGCTTCTGTTGTTTGGAGTAATTTTAAGATTTTAGTTGTTCTGCACTATATACTAGAGTGGCAACCTTTGTGAAAAAAGTTTAAAAGTTAAATGCTGGGTATTTGCAATTAAATATTTTATTTGAATGTGGAATATTTGGATACTTTGTGTAAAATTTATGTTCTATTTTTGTCATTTTATTTAGTGATCACTTTTTTAATAATTATTCTGTGGTTTATCAATTTATAAGCCGAATGTTAGATATCAGTATATAATGTTCTGTTGATTACAGATTGTGAGGTATTTAGATGCTACCTCTGAGCCACAAATAACAACTTTTATGATAATTATTCTTTATTTGTCTGTTCTGCATTCTATTTCAATTTAAAAATGTAATAAATATGTCTACCTTGCATAAGGATATAAAGCAATTGATGTTTTTGTGCTATATTATGTGGTAATGCTCCATCATGTTTTAAATCTATTATGCAGTGAATATTGAACTGAAGCTTGACTTTAAAAATTAAATCTCAGATCAAAGTGGAAAAAAAATTAGATATTAGATATTTTCCCCAAATCATTTATCCCTTAAATGTATATAGTGTAACAGTAGGGGACACCACTGAGCCCCAAACTCAAGACACAGACATGCGCAATACACTTCTAGGATAAAATAAAAGTTATTAATTTATCTTCAGCACTTTTCCAACAACCATTTTCTAATGATAAGCCAAAAATACACACAATAAACATTCTTTCTCCTTTCTTCCTCCTGTTGAGTGTTGCCTGCTGACTCTTGACTCTGACTCAACCATGTAATGCAGCAGGCTCTCTTTTATAGCGGACCCAGGAATGTGTCTGGCGCCAAGCCATGTCTTCTGGGGAGCACTTATCGGCCATAAGGTAATTAGGGACATCACACACTGCATGCACGGGTTTACCTTTGCCAGTCCTGCAAACTTTAGCAAAGTGGTTCAATTTACCACATTTTTTACACTGTCTTCCTTTAGCTGGACATTGACTTTTTCCACCGTGTGCTTTGTTTCCGCAGTAGCTGCACTTATGAATATGCTTGTATGTGTCACTCGCTTCATATTCTTTTACTGCCTTCTCAATTGTGTAATGCATTTTTTGTTCAGCGCTGTTTGGAGCTCTTGCTTGTTGACTGCATACTGCATTCACAGTCAGTTCATTTGAGCCGCTCGGAGTACATGCATCGAAGGTTCTCAGCTGTGCTTGTGCTATCTAATGCGATCTTGCGATGTCCATGGCTTTATTTAATGTTAGCTCAGACCCGGCACTTAAAAGTTTCTCTCGCACTTTCGCTGAGTTTGTGCCAAACACTAGTCTATCCCTGACCATCTCATCTTGGTTTGCATAAGCACAGTCCTTCACCAGCAATTTTAACTCTGTTACAAAGTGATCAAAAGTCTCGTTTATGCCCTGCGTCTTCACATTAAACTTGTATCTCGCGAATATCGTATTCATCTTAGGCATGACAAACGCCTCAAAACGGTCATAATAAGTTTTCAGTACCTTGGCTTCCTCCTGGGTGACAGTCCATGTGTTAAAAATGTCTCTTCCTTTTTCCCCATTCCACAGGAGCAGGTAGCTGCATTTCTTACTCTTGTCTTTGCCTTTTAGCGGGCCAGAAAACATCAGCTCCACGTGCTGTCTGAACTTTTTCCATTCTCCCGGCAGGTTAAGAGAATCCCAGTCAATTCGTGGTGAGGGAACTCCAACAAAATCCATGACTGTCCTCTATTCTGACACCATGTCTTGTTTTCACAAATTGTGAAAAATGAAATGATGGCGAGACTTTCTTTTAAAGTATGCAGGGGAACTTTATTTATTACAGCTCTTGCATTCACAGCATCCGTTCTCTAAATTAACTTCCATAATAGTAACCCTGAGGTCCCTTTTTCTGGTGCTTTCCTGATGACATAGGTGCCTAAACAATGCCTGATAATGATATATTTCAATGACATATAAATATTACAGTGATCACCTCGATAGACATCTCACCACCCAAATCGCTACTCGTGAATCTAAGATGTTTAACAGGCATTCCCCCGGTATTAACTTTTTTATTTGCCTGCAAATATTTAGCGGCAGCGTGTCTATTGGATTGCTGCTGACGGATGACCTTATTTGGGCAGGCACTCAATTACGTGGGAGGCGTGGGTATGGGGGACGCAATATAGGCAGGCAGCCAACTACGTAGGAGGTGTGGTGATGGGGGACGCAACTCCGCCTCACACGGTGACCGAGCTGAAGGCTATGGCCATATATATGTACGTAAGTAGGATTCAGTTATGACCGTTATGCGTAGAATTTCAAAATGAAACCTGCTTAACTTTTGTAAGTAAGCTGTAAGGAATGAGCCTGCCAAATTTCAGCCTTCTACCTGCACGGGAAGTTGGAAAATTAGTGAGTGAGTGAGTGAGTGAGTGAGTGAGTCAGTCAGGGCTTTGCCTTTTATTAGTATAGATACATACATGTGTGGCTAGTTCAGGGACTTGGGCCCTTGTTAAAGTCGAGGGTCGGATGAATTCAATCCAATATCAACAAATTCAAAATCAACAGATTTGTGTAAGCATCAGCCACAAAGTTGAAGTTACGCAGGGGTTGGATATTCCAACAAGACAATGACCCAAAACACAGTTCGAAATCTACAAAGGCATTCGTGCAGAGGGAGAAGTGCAATGCTCTGGAATGGCCGTCACAGTCCCCTGACTTGAATATCATCGAAAATCTATGGGATGAAGTACTAATGTAATATCTCTGTTGGGGTGCTCAGATTTATGCATCTGTCTAATTTTGTTATGATGCATATTGCATATTTTCTGTTAATCTAATAAAGTTACTGTCACTGCTGAAATACTACTTTTTCCATAAGGCATGTCATATATTAAAAGGAAGCTGCTACTTTGAAAGCTCAGCCAATGAGAAACAAAAATCCAAAGAATTAAGAGGAGTTCCCAAACTTTTTCATATGACTGTGTACTGTATATGTATGTACACACATACATTTTGTAAAATGATGGGCATCAGTTATAGTGTTGTTGATTAATTGGGTGCATCAGAAATGCTATGTAATTAAGTACTTTTCTGTATACGATATTTGTAATTTTGAAACCGGGGCTAATATTATTAGTTCATTTGAGCTGATTACTGATGAAAATGCTACAAACTGTCTTGGGGGTGTTGCTGTGAAGAAGACTGCAACTCTATTAAAGCAGTATTTGATAATGTTACAAAGATGATTTAAAGTTGATTCATTCAAAGTTGAAAACTGCTAAAAGTCTCAACTCTCCATTATCAACAAGGTCTACAATTAGTTTTGCCTTGGTATACAGTAGGTTTAAATAAATAACAACAAATAAAAAAATAGAAGTTATTAGTTTCACTCACAGAAAAGCAGAATCATGTTCTCTTCTTATCATATTCTGAAAAACAGCATGTCCATCAGCAACAGCAAAAATTGTGTTTCACTCTGTTCCGTTGTGGTTTGGCTCCATCAGTTATTTGCTTGTTTTTTTTTTTTTTTTTAATTTCCTCCGTGTGTTTTGTAACTTCAAAATGTGCTTAATGCTGATTGTGTTCGATTCATGAATGGGGAAAACCCATGCTCTTCAAATGCTGTCTGTAGGTTGATAAGGAACTTAAAGGTAAAATTAGGTCCCAAGGCCATAAAACTTGAGGAACACTACTCTAGGGTAAACGCTGTAATTCAGTAAAGTTTTATGTCAGTTGCTACCTTTTGATGACATGGTGCTTTTATCAGTGGTCTCATTTAAGTTTTGTGAACACTGATGAAATCATCTGGAGAAATGCACTAATGGAGATTGTAGTCCCAACATAAGTATTTGCCCAATGTTGCAGATAAAAGGAAGGGCATATATATTAAATGTGTTTTTTTTGTACTGGACTATTCTCACAGTCGCAGTGCCTGGCAAGCATTTGCTAAATGTGTCTTTTTTGAAATTCACCAAATATTTCTCCTTTCATTTTGCTTCTGCAGATGGCCTACCTTTTATAAACAGGCATACCCCAGTTTTCTGTGTGATTGCTTGGTTAAATGGGTGACGCAACATGTTAAAACGCCCCACTTACTACAGCATTATATATATATATATATATATATATATTTACTAGCTGATTACCCAGTGGCTTTGCTCACTGAGTGCAAGGGAAAAAAATAAAATGTATATAAATTATTAAACAGTAAAACATTAACATGTAAGAAGTAAAGATGCGTTGAGCAGTACTGGACTGCTTTTGGGTAAAGTACATTTTAAAGGTGCTATAACACAACAGGTAAGTAGCACTAACAGCAGCTTAAATGTATTTGGATAATCTCTCTGTAGCAGATCCCTTGTGAAAGGCCCTACATGACCGCTGTGGTATAGAAATTACATTTTCTATGCGATCCTGCAAATTTCTGCTAACAGCCTTGCACAACGTGCCTGTAATTTAAGAGAAAAATTATTGTGAGAAATGTGGACGCTGCCCTTCCATGCTTAACAGGCAGAAGGTCCAAACAATTCCCAAGTCCAAAACTTAACATGAAGAGGCCGGTACATCTTCTTAGATGTAAACCCTCCATCTTCTTAAAAGAATTAATCACAAAAGCAACCTTGAATGTTGCAGGGTTTTAGTACCTGAACTCACCTTAAGGGACAGTAAGTAGTCGTGAAGCACAATTTACAAAGAGAGTTTTGTTTCGATGGCGCCGATCACACTCATTCGCAATGATTTCCACTCTCCCAGGAGCAAGAGCAGTGCAAGAAGAAAGAACGCTGCCCGAAACTGTGAAGTTCTCGACCCGGCAGAGCAGCCCGACATTCCGCGCCTTCGAGCATCCACTTTGTTCTCACGACCCCTCACCGCTGAAGGCGGTGTTGTCTTCATATTGTTTACAGCTCAGCGCAGTTAAAAAGTAGAAAGATGCAAAGCTGTTTTCCTCATCTCTTCTAATATCAAGTACTGCCAAATAAAAAAAGTTATAATGTGGCAGTTTCCGTGACAGTCACGTGGACGAATAAATAAAACTTCTCTGTCAGAACGCGCCTGGCGGCGTACGGCTTAGCGCTGGGGTCAGAGAGGAGGGCTGGGAGAGGGCGACACAGGGAGCGCTTATATGGGATAGATCAGCTCGTTTGTGTTTACTTCTTTTCAATATCAGTAAAGTAACTCTCACACAAATAATAACAATTCATAAAGACGATATAAAAATGGTGTCCACAAACGAAATGATCAGTTCCTGTATTATAATATGTTCTGTGGTCATACGTAATTTCTGTTTCAAATGCGAAAAGAATATTATATATACACAAACAGTCATGGCCGAAATTATTGGCACCCCTAGTAATTTTCCCAGGAAATGCACCATTTCTCCCAGAAAATTGTTGTGATTACAAATGTTTTGGTATACTGTACAAATGTTTATTTCCTTTATGTGCATTGGAACAACACAAAAAAACAGAGAAAAAAAGCCAAATCTGACATCATTTCGCACTAAACTCAAAAACCGGGCTGGACAAAATTATTGCACACCCTCAACTTAATATTTGGTTACACGCCCTTTGGAAAAAATAACTGAAATCCAGCGCTTCCTATAACCATCAACAAGCTTGTTACACCTCTCAACTGGAATTTCCAACCACTCTTCTTTTGCAAACTGCTCAAGGTCTCTCAGATTTGAAGGGTGCCTTCTCCCAACAGAAATTTTGAGATCTCTCCATAAGCGTTCAATCTGACTTAGATTCGGACTCATTGCTGGCCACTTCAGAACTCTCCAGCGCTTTGTCTTCAACCATTTCTGGGTGCTTTTAAAGGTATGTTTGGGGTCATTGTCCTGCTGGAACACCCATGACCTCTGACGCAGACCCAGCTTTCTGACACTGGGCCCCACATTGCACCCCAATATCTTTTGGTAGTGCTCAGATTTTATGATGCCTTGCACACAGTCAAGGCATCCAGTGCCAGGGGCAGCAAAACATACCCAAAACATCTTAGAACCTCCACCATGTTTGACTGTGGGTACTGTGTTCTTTTCTTCATAGGCCTCATTCTGTTTTCTGTAAACAGTAGAATGATGAGCTTTACCAAAAAGCTCTACCTTGGTCTCATCTGTCCACAAGACGTTTGCCCAGAAGGATTTTGGCTTCCTCTGGCAGGGCTCCAGATGGCGACTAAATGCGACTTGATTTTCTATTTTGCGACTAGTTTTTTCATTCCAGTCGCCGGTGGCGACTGTCTCTGTCAATCTAAGAAAAGTTTTAAATTTAAAGCAGCAGAAATGGCTTTTAATTATGTGCAAACACTCTCAGCCCGCGTCTGCCTTTTCTATTTACACTATCACGTAATTAAAGCCAAACTGAAGCGAGGCATCATCTGACACATCCACTCTGCTTTAAACGTCATCTCACTAACTGCTGCGGATAGGGAGGGATCTGAAATAGAAGAGAATCGGGCCACAACTACTCCTCAAATTCCGTCCTAACTTTCCACGTAACACGCGAAATGTTCAAAGTTTCCATGTAACACGCAAAATGGCCAAACGAAAAATTTCCGACTTTTTCTCAATGCCCACTCGTCCAAATCCTGCCTTGTCTACTTCTGAATGAACCGAAGATAATTCAGTCAGTGGGTTATCTGAGGTACAGCCACAGGCGTCCGGAAATGTACAGTTATTAAAGAATGACAACTCTATCCCGTTAGCAAAGTCTTCTGCGCCTGCGGCTCCGACGCCTGGAAGACAGTTTAAAGCGGCTTGGTTACGGTATGACAAGAGAAAGATGTTATAATATCTATTGACGACACACAGGCGTGGATAGTGATTCTTAATATAGTATTTTAATAACTGTAAAAATTGTGTCAGTTTCTCATTAGGTTCTCTCAGTACCACGAAAAAGACCAGAATGCCTTTTTTAAGAACTTCCTTTTTCCTTCGAAAATCCCACCCACTAACATTCTACAGGAAGTTACCAACAACAGGAATATCAATCAACATCCATATAAATTGAACTTGTTACTGAACATACAATACACAACACTCCTTTTCCCCAGTTTTAAATATCTTTGTAACGTCTTGGCTTAACAAGAGCTCTACGGGGTCTTAGTGACACCATAGGTTGTGGGGTCTTAACATTCACAGGTTTACCAGTTTCAGTGGTTGGTGTCACTACTGTATCATTATCTGGAGTAGATTTGGAAGAAATTGGTATTTCTGGGCTACCAGGTGGCTGTTGAACAGTGGTAACTGGCTGCTGCATTGACTCTGGTTCGGGCACTGGTCCTTCATCTATCATTCTCTCTCGAAGCTGATCAACATGGCGACGGCAAATGTGTCCATCTTCTGTTTGCACACGGTAAGACACAGGGCCAGTTGCCTCTTGCACTACTGCCGGCATCCATTGTGGTTCTCCTACAAAACTGCGTGCATATACTGTCTGTAAGGGTCGAAATTGCCTAAACACACAACCATGCTTTTGTGCTAGCTCCCCTTGCTTCATATGCATGTCAGCTTGAAAGTCTGGGTTAAGGCGATCCAGTGCAGTGGTCAGTCGTCTTTTCATTACCAACTCTGCAGGACTCTTCCCTGTGGAAGAGTTGGGCATGGTGTGCTGAGATAACAAAAATCTTGCAAGGCGTGTTTGCCAATTACCAGCTATGATTCTCCATAGAGCATCCTTTGTTGTCTGAACCATTCGCTCTGCTTGCCCTTTTGAGGACGGATGATAGGGGGCTGTTGTCACATGCCGGATCCCATTTCTTTCTGTGAACTCTTTGAATTCAACAGATGTAAATGCTGCACCGTTGTCTGAGACAATAATATCTGGCAACCCATATGTAGCAAAGATAAGGCGCAAAGTGTCGATGGCAGCGTTTGCAGACATGGAGCGTAGAAGAGACACCTCCAGCCACTTGGAATGGGAATCTGCCAAAATAAAGAAGACCTTTCCTTGAAATGGTCCAGCAAAATCGATGTGGATCCGAGACCAAGCCTTAGCTGGCCATTCCCAGGGGTGAAGTGGTGCCCTTGATGGTGCATGCCGCGACTGTTGACATGTTCTACAACACTTTACAGCTTTCTCTATTTGTCCGTCCATTCCTGGCCACCATACATAACTTCGAGCCAGAGCCTTCATGTGGACTATGCCAGGGTGGGAGTCATGAAGTAGTTTAAGTACATCCTCCCGTGCTAGAACAGGTACTACAACGCGCTACCCCATAAAACACAACCCTTGTGAGTTGAGAGTTCATTCTGTCTGTTGGTAAAGGGTATGAAATCGTCACCTGGGACTTCATGGGGCCAGCCATGCAAAAGCCAGTGCAGTACACGAGACAGAACTGGATACTTCTGAGTAAGCGCAGCAATTTGGTTAGCATGAATAAGTGCATTAGGCACAGATTCCAAGAGCAGGACCTCAAGAGGAGGTGGTGTATGAGCCACAGGATTTGCTATAGGCAAGCGGCTCAAGGCATCGGCGGTTGTCAACTCTTTTCCTGGTCTGTAGCACAACTGATAGTTGTATGCACCCAACAAGAGACTCCAGCGAAGCATACGAGGCGACAAGATCTGTGGCATGGGTTTAGAATGATGTAGGAGACCAAGAAGTGGCTTGTGGTCTGTGCAAATTGTAAACTGACGCCCCTGCAAGAACTGATGAAATTTTTTTACACCAAAAATAACAGCAAGAGCCTCCTTATCTATTTGAGCATAATTGCGTTCAGTGGCCGACAGTGTCCGTGAAGCAAAACTAATTGGGGACTCCATACCATCAGGCTCTACATGGCTCAGTACAGCTCCAAGGCCATAAGGAGAGGCATCACATACCAATACAAGAGGCTTCTTAACATCGTTGTGCACAAGCAGTCCATCTGCTTTGAGTAGTGCTTTTGCCCGCTTATAAGCTGTGTCATGGGCAGCAGCCCAGTGCCATGCCATTGACTTGTCAAGAAGTCTGTGTAGTGGTTCCAGAATGGTGGCCTTGTTTGAAAGAAAACAACTGTAAAAATTCAAAAGTCCTAGAAATGCCTGAAGCTGTGTCTTGTTGCGGGGAGCTGGTGCATTCATGATAGCTTCCACCTTCTCACTGGTGGGATGGATGCCCTCTTTATCTACTCTGAATCCGAGAAACTCCACTTCAGTAGCAGCAAAAACACATTTTTCCTTTTGAAGTCTAAGTCCAACTTCAGAGATTCGACATAACACTTTCTCCAAACGTGTATCGTGCTCCTCTGGAGTTTTCCCAGTGATTAAAATATCATCCAGGTATGGCTGTACACCTGGAATACCTGCCAGCAAAATATCCATAAAACGCTGGAAAATGGCAACAGCTGTAGAGACCCCAAATTGCAGCCGTTGAGCCCTGTACAGCCCCCTGTGTGTATTAATTGTTAACAGCTCAGATGAAGGTTCATCAAGAACTAGCTGCTGGTAGGCTTGTTTAAGGTCTAATTTAGTGAAAATGACACCCCCTGCCAGTGTGGAGAACATCTTGTTGGTAAGACAGTTGGTAAGGGATAAACATCAGGTTTTACTGCCGTATTAACAGTACATCTGTAATCACCACAGATTCTTAAACCCATCCCTTTTTGTGACAGGGACAATGGGTGTTGCCCATTTTGAGTGTCGCACTGGTACGAAAATGCCTTGCTCAACCAGATCATCTAATGCCTCATCAATCCTCTGCTTAAGAGCAAAAGGTACAGGACGAGCCTTAAAGAATTTTGGTGAAACTGTAGGGTCCACTTCAATTGAAATGGGTGGTCCTCTACACGCGCCAATTTTCTGGAACACTTCTGCATACCTTTCCAGGAGAGCTGTCACATAGTGCTGCTGAATTACGTGCACCCCTGTTAATTCTATTCCAAGTGCTTCAAACCAGTCTCGTCCTAACAAGCTAGTACCCTGGCCCCGAACAACAAGAAGTGATAAGGCGGTCTTTTTGTAGCGATACTCAACCTGAACTTTGATCTTACCTAGCACTTGGAGTGGGGCCTGAGACCACTGCCGCAATATACCATCTGTACATACCAGTGGAGGTGGGTTATTTGGCCACAGGTTTTTGTAAGTATCATCACTAATCAAACTACAGGCTGATCCAGAATCAACTTCCATTCTTAGTTGCTGGCCATTCAGTGAGACTGTAGTCTTATATGCGGGTTTCTTTCGGGTTATATGTTCCATTTCTGTACTATGTACCACATACTCATCCTGGGCATTCACTGTGACTATACTGGGTTCTTGTGTCTCTAATGCTGTAGTTTCTAGATCTGAAAGTAGTTGAGTAGAGCGTGCCTTTTTAAAACACACACGAGCTAAATGTCCTCTTTTCTTACAGTAATGGCACACAGATGTGTTAAATTTACATGCTGTAGCTGTATGAGTCCCGCCACATCGGAAACACTTTCTGCCATCACTTTCTTGTAATACAGATGATCTTGTATTCTGAGCTTTATTCGATTGAATCATTTTATGTACCTCTTCCACGTCGTTAGCAGGTAGAGTCTTCTCAGTCCTCAGCATTTGCGCATTCCGGTTCACCATTTCTGCCGCTAAAGCGCGCTCCTCCGCTATTTTGAATGTTAACTTCGGCTCCGCTAGTAGCTGACGCTGCAGTAAAGGATTGGCCACACCACAGACTATGCGATCGCGCAGCATCTGTTCGAGTTGTTCACCAAAGTTACAATGCACTGAAAGTTTTCTCAGTTCAGCAATTAAGCATGACATACTTTGATTAGGCAGTTGCTTATAACTGTGAAAATGAAACCGTTGTACAATTTCCGATGGTGCAGGATTATAATGACGCTGGAGACACTCAACTATGTCCTTATATGGAACAGCGCTTGGTGGCGTGGGGGCCAACAGCGAGCGCAAGGTGGAGTATGTTGCGGCTCCACACACGCTTAGTAAAATTGATCTCTTCTTCTCTGGATTATCGATGTCATTTGCGTGAAAAAAGCACTCAAGCCTCTCTGCGTATTCTTCCCACACCCCGGTCTCAGCATTGAATTCGTGGATACAACCCAACGTGGCCATTGTGAAAAAGCAGTAACCAACACAGTTAATAATACCAAAACTTCGTCACCGTCTTGTCTGTTTTTCGATTCAGGGCTTCTTCTCCTCCTCTCGTCGCCAATATAATATCTATTGACGACACACAGGCGTGGATAGTGATTCTTAATATAGTATTTTAATAACTGTAAAAATTGTGTCAGTTTCTCATTAGGTTCTCTCAGTACCACGAAAAAGACCAGAATGCCTTTTTTAAGAACTTTCTTTTTCCTTCGAAAATCCCACCCACTAACATTCTACAGGAAGTTACCAACAACAGGAATATCAATCAACATCCATATAAATTGAACTTGTTACTGAACATACAATACACAACAGATGTATTGCAGCTTTTGTGCACAAGCCGGACAAGAAATTGATGGTAAAACAGAATTAATTTGTGGTACGAGCCATTTTAAAAAGGAAACTGTGAAAAAGCATAGTGAGAGTAAGAAACACAAGAATGCCAGAGACTGTGATCGCTAGGTCTGCACCTTGTGACACCCCCATAGCAAAGGCAGTGAAACGTGCTTGTGAGAAAGTGACAGAAAATGAGATGAAAGAATTAAAAATGAAATTCAATGCAGCATATATGATTGCACTGGAAGAAATACCGCTCACAACGTTTACATCTCAAATTCTGCTGATGAAGAAGAATGGCATGGATGTGTCAAAAACATATGATAATGATACAGCATGTGCAGATTTTGTAGGTTGCATTGCAGATGAATTAAAATGTAATGTGCTGGAAGAAGCTTTAAAGGTAAACTACATCTCTGTTATAACTGATTGTGGATCAGATGTCTCAGGGAAAGACAATGTCATCACATACTGTAGGTATGTATCTGATGGAACACCTAAGACTTATCTAGTAGGTTTGGCTGAGATTGATTATGGTCATGCAGAAGGGATTCAAAGCACCATTAAATCACTGCTTCAGAATGCTGACCCAACCAACCCAAATTGGTGGGTACATAAAATGAGTGCTTTTGGAGCAGATGGTGCAAGCGTGAACATGGGTGCACCAGGAGGAATAGGGGCACTTTTCAGAAAAGAGATAGGTGAACATGCTCTGTCTTTCCACTGTCTACTCCATTGGCTGGAACTGGCAATGCTAAACACACAAAGGTCAGTGCCAATGATTGAAAAAGTTTATGACCTTCTACAACTAGTGTGGAAAATGTATCATTTCAGTCCCAAAAGCAAGCGGGAGCTGAAGGCTATAGGAGCAGAGTTAGGATGCACAGTACGAAACCCATCAGCAGTGAAAACTCAGCACTGGTTGCCACACATTTATTGGGACTCTCAGTTTTTCTCCATTCAAACTATGCAACAGGTCGGGGCAGTACACCGCTGTGCATCATCATGTGGAGCACCTTGCAGTCATGTCTAAAAACATAGACATAAAGGGAAGAGCCAAACACATTGTTCAGCAAATGGAAAGCCTGTCTTTTGTTGCCTTTTGTAACTTTTTACATGACCTTTTTTCAGAGGTCTCAAAGCTGAGCCTTACACTTCAAAAAAATTATCATATACTTCCTCAGGCAGTTGCTGCAATTGTGGGCTGTGTGATAACAATTAAAGGATTTAAGGAAAATGCTTTGAGAGAAGGGAAGCTGCAGGAATTCTTACAGCATATAGGTTCTCAGCCTGAAGGTTCAGTGCAACAGGAAGGGCCATCAACAAGCAGGAGTGAAAGGGCTGCAAGTAGCCACACAGTCATAACCTTCCAAAATGTTAAATTGAAAGGACCCCAAAATCAGGCCACATTCAAAAGTGATCTAAAGTCTGCAATTGAAAAAACAGTTGACATTACTGTTAAAGAACTGGAGATTAGGTTTGCAAACATGATGTCAAGTGTTACGCAGCACAGACATTCAAAGGGATCAGAATTCATCAAGTCATTTTCAGTGTTTTGCCATGATGCATGGCCAGAGGACATGGATAAATATGGCAAGTGTGAGATAGACATACTCGTTAAATGGTACAGGGAGCTCTTATCAAGCAATGGCTGTGATGTCACAGCTGTGCAAAAGGAATGGCTAATGTTGAAAATATTAGTGAAGGGTCAGTTTATTACGGTGACCTATGGACAGTGATGCTTAGCAAGGTGCCGTTCTGTACAGATTTTAAAAATCTGCTTCACTTAGTCGAAATAATGCTGGTGCTTCCGACATCTGCAGCTCAGTGCGAGCGAGGATTTTCAGCACAAAACAGAATAAAATCAAAGTGTAGAAACACTGGAAGACTTGGTAAGGACCTGTACAGAGGGCCCTACACTTGAACTTTTTGACCCAGAGCCCAGTGTAAAGCGCTGGTTGTCAGCCAGCAAAAAAAAGCGCAAACCAAAGTATACTGGCTGGCCTAATGATGCTGACATTGTAATGGTTAGTGACAGAAGAGTAATTAATTTCTTTATATTTGTACACTCATTGTGAAATGATTATTTCAGAAATGATTGTTTATAATGTTTGTTATTGTGTTAATTCTTGTGTTATTATGTGTAAGACATTTTCAGTGTTTGTATTTGTCGTGTTCCTTACACATGTTGTGTATAAGACTCTGGACTTGAAGTATTGCTTATTAGTAAACATTTGCACTGTTCACATTTATGTGTCATTTATTCTTCTGGTATTCTTATCTATAAGACCTTATAGAGGACACTAGTAGGCAGGACAGATAGCTTAGATAGAAGAAAGGAAAGGCAGTGTGAGGTAGACCGAAGAAACAAATAAACAATACAAGTAAATATTGTTTATTTCACATTTGGCATGCGGTAGAGATTATGGCTCCCAAAAAAAGGCATTTGGCTCCTTAATATTTGGGGTTTAGGAGCCAATGGCTCCCAATTTTTTTTTTCTGTCTGGAGCCCTGTCTGGTACATTTTGGCAAACTCCAGTCTGGCTTTTTATGTTTTTGTGTCAGCAGTGGGGTCCTCCTGGCTCTCCTGCCATAGTGTTTCATTTCGTTCAGATGTGGACAGATAGTTCGAGCTGACACGGTTGCACCCTGAATCTGCAGAACAGCTTGAATATGCTTTGAAGTTGATTGGGGCTGTTTATCCACCATTTGGACTATCCTTCGTTGCAGTTTTTTTTATCAATTTTTCTATTCCGTCCACGTCCAGGGAGATTAGCTACAGTGCAATGTGTTGTGAACTTCTTGATTATGTTGCGCACAGTGGACAAACTAGAAAGGAACATGAAGATCTCTGGAGATGGACTTGTAGCCTTGAGATTGTTCATATTTTTCCACAATTTTTGTTCTCAAGTACTCAGACAATTCTCTGCTCTTCTTTCTGTTCTCCATGCTTAGTGTGGCACACTCAGACACACAACAGAAAGGTTGAGTCAACTTTTCTCCATTTTAACTGGCTTCAGGTGTGATTGCTATATTACCAGCTCCTGTTTCTTGCCATAGGTGAGTTTAAACGAGCATCATATGCTTGAAATAAAACAATTTACCCACAATTTTGAAAAGGTGCCAGTAATTTTGTTCGGCCCATTTTGGAGTTCTGTGTAACATAATGTCAGATTTGCCTTTTTTTCTCTGTTTTTTTGTGTTGTTCCAATGCACATAAAGGAAATAAACGTGTGTACCAAAACATTTGTAATTGCAACAATTTTCTGGGAGAAATGGTGCATTTTCTGGGAAAATTCCAGAGGTGCAGATAATTTCAGCCATATCTCAAAATGTCCGTTCTTAGCAGATATTTAATGCCCTAGATGTAACATCCTGCCATATTTCAGCTTTTAAGCTGAATGAGAGAAAATATTTTTGTTGGTGAGTGAGTCAGCCAGTCGACTATGTATTATATATAGGTGTTTCCCTATAAGAAACAGCTGTGTCTTCAGTCTGATGCTTCCAACAACATCCACACCCTTTTCCTTTCAATATAGTTAAACACCAAACAAAACATTTTTCTGTTTAGACATAAGAGTATAATGTTCATCAAAAAGTCTGTCTCAAATAGTTATACTTTAAGCTGCAGTGATATAAAATATTCAGTTCAGCTTGGACTTTAATAAAATTAGCAGTTAACATAGCCTTTTATTTCAGTTTTTGCCTTGAAAAAATGCATCATTAATAAACTAACATACATGAGATCTGTAAATAAACTGCACAGTTCTTGTAATTCCACACTGAAATTCAAATACTCAGCAATTTCCTTTAAATCACATTATTGCCCAGTGCTGACATTTTCCACTATTGGAAAATTTCTTTAGTATCTAGGTTTTATATTTATTATTACACAGTGTTAAATATTTTTAGGACTGATGTGTTTGTGTTGTATTTGCACCGAAAGTAATACAATACCTTCAACCAGGAACATCCCAGTAGTTGCCTCCTGTCAGCTTTTCTGTATCACTTCCTGTTTTTCACAATGAGTGTTATTATTTCATTAGCTAAAATCTGCTGCAATGTTAGATGAAATAGACCCTAACAGAAAAAATTATTTATTATAGAATGTTCTTCAATAAAGTCAAGAAATGATTGCCTACATTGATTTGGCTATTCCAGCTTCTGATCTAGAATTGTTAGCATTGATTTGGTATATTGGTTTGCAGTGCTTTAGTTTGTAGACATCAATAGACCTAAATATCCCCTAATATAAAGAAGAGTTCATAATTAATTCAATTAAGGGAAGTTTTCCATATTTAAACTAAACTAATTAACAAAATAACCTCAAACCATATCCATACTACCACAATGCAACATCACTGGTATAAGATTCCACCTTTGGAAATTAGTGTTAATAATAAATGTAGTGGGGCAGCATGGTGGTGCAGTGGTAGCACTGCTGCCTCACAGTAAGGAGACCTGGGTTCGCTTCCTGATCATCACTGTCCCTGTGTGGAGTTTGCATGTTCTCCCCGTGCCTGCGTGGGTTTCCTCGGGTGCTGCAGTTTCCTCCCACAGTCCAAAGACATGCAGGTTAGGTGCACTGGCGATCCTAAGTTGTCCCTAGTGTGTGCTTGGTGTGTGGGTGTGTGTGCCCTGCGGTGGGCTGGTGCCCTGCCTGGGATTTGTTCCTGCCTTGCGCTCTGTGCTGGCTGTGATTGGCTCCAGTGGACCCCTGTGATCCTGTGTTAGGATATAGCGGGTTGGACAATGACTGACTGATTGGTGAATAAATGTATTGATATATTAAGTAAATTGTTGTACTGCTATTTGCTGTTATTTACATTACTGTATGTTGCACTTTGTAGTAAACTTTATTTTGTAGTTGTTTTTGTAATTTTTGCTTTGTGCCCTTCCTCACCATAATCGGTTGTCTGTGAGGGAGGAGTGAAAGCTTTAGATTCATCAAAAATTTTGATCTACAGTTTTCAACACATCTCACCGTTTTAGGGTTCCCTGATACCGAAAACATCCATATCTCTATGATAGGGGTGTGTCAGTGTATGTATGTGTGTGTATGGGTGTCTCAGTTTCTTGAGGATGGTCTAGAGCTAAAACGGGTGGATGGGAAAAATACCAAATTCGAAACTTAAGCCTGTTATGAGATGATAATATGCTAATTAGTTTTTGAGCCAAATCATGCAAGAGAAAGAGGCACTCTAGAGGATCCCACAAATACTGTAATTCTGTAATTAATAATGAATTCTTCTTGTCAATTGCTTTGTAATGACCTATTTTATGATCAGAAAGATCAGCATCAGAGCAGTAAATAATTACTGAAAAGTTATAGAATAGTTTGGGTAACTTGGTAACTAGGACACAAAACCTATTGACGCTTCTGTCAGAATTTTTGTCAGTTATACAGGCCAGTTGTTTTTGCTGCTTCCTCAGTATTTGTTATCTTACAAGTAGTATTGTTGTTATGACATAATTCCTGTGTACCTGGAAGTTCTAATTTTTGAATTTGTTTTTCATTTTGTCACTTTTCTCCCAAATCTGAAATAGTTTATTAGTTCAATTCATTCATTCATCCATTATTTGTACTGAATTCAATTTATCCGTTACAGGGTCACAAAGAGCTGAAGTCTACTCAAACAATAATAAACTAAAGTCAGAAATGACTCCTGAGCTATTTATCATAGGTCTGAAATCCAAATATACATGAACATTTTAGAGATGCTGATCAACCAGACAATGTCTTATGGCTGTGGATGTACAATGAAGTCACTCATTGAAGCCCATACAATTGTTGCCTGCTTATTTATTTTTGTTAACAATTGTTGATCAAAAGTAAACAGGGACTTTATCAATCATGAAACAGGCATCTTGGGATACTATTTTAAATGTGTTTTAATAGACTGTCCTTCATTCTTTGATTTTTCCAAAACATACTGCAGCTTCAGTTCAAGGGGTGGTGTCTGTCCTGGCAACAATATATGCAAAGCAGAAATCAGTTCTGGATGGACATCAGTTCATTGCCAGTCACACTTATTCATCCAGTTTCAATGTAGAGTCACCCATTAACTTAACACTTATCTATGAGATCTAAAAGTTACACTGTCACTTTTTTTATTTACAAAACTGAGCATGATCGCATTTTATGATATCTCTGAAATAGACATATTTATCTTTTTTCATTTCATTTGATTTAGAATAAATGTATTATTCTGCAACCAAGCAGGTGAAATGAGGTGTTTTTGCTTCATAGCCCTGTCAAACTACAGCAGCAGCACACACCAATTTACAACAAAGCTAGTGTGCACTCTTACAAACACACATTCATACCTAATGTAATAACTCGGGGGCCCCCAACCTCAATCTTTCTTTTCTTATCTTGTATGAGAAGTCCTCTCAATCCCAAGGCACACGGGAAATGCATACAAGGAATGGAGAACTTAAGCATTCCATGTGTGCATTGGCATACAGGCAGACAATTGTGGCACACTGCAAAAATTCCTATGCCACTTTAAAGAATCAGTAGATTATTCAGTTTATAACGAATCTCTATTACACTTTTGAAAATATTGTAACTAAGACTGAGATTTCACTCTACCACTCCTTTTCCCAGAGCAGTGAAATTTAAATAAGGTCACTCCAAAAGCTGTAGCATTTATATAGTGAGCCAGTAGTATCTTTTGTACATACGGACATCTGAAGAAATTATTTATTTTATACAATCTCTGAATTGTTAGAAAATGTTATTTTACTTATTCTAGAAGTACTCAGTTCATTTTCATGCCTTCATAGGGGTACCTGTCAATTAATACTACTTACAGAATATGGGGCTCAGGTGAAGGATGCATTCCAGTCCCAGAAGAAATGAGATAAGGGTTTGGAAATCTGGTTTCAGAACACAATGCAATAATTGTAATGGAAGATGAAGTGGAAAATATTATTGTAATATTTTTTGCTTTTGCAGTAGTTACTGTGTGGTTTTGAAAAGAATTGAACTGTTTTACAGGAAATAAATCTATGGGTTTACTAAGAAACTTATGGCACATAGTTGCAAGTCATCATAATCTTCCATCCATCCATCCATCCATCCATCCATGTGCTGAATCTTTTTATTACATTACAAGGCCATGTTGACTCAAAGTCACTTCCAGCATCTTTGGGAAAAACGCATGCCAAGTGCCGCTCAGTCTAATATTCAAGTCTTCCACATTTGGGAGGAAATGATGGGCCTGAGAGAAAATAAGCTCATACATGATGAGTTTAATGTGCAAACTTGCCATAGACACGGACTCAGCCAGGATTCAGTTCAGGTCTGAAAGACTATAAGGCAACATAAATGACTGTTCCACCATGCTTCTCATCATTATGAAAAATATATATCACATATATTATAGTATGTTTAAACACAGCATTATTTCATTTACTATTTACATACTGTTACACTTACTGAGGAGCCATAAATCATTTCATTAGGTACACCAACATTTAGGTGAATTGGTCCAACATTTGTTCTCCGAAAAGCTTAAATTCATTGGCATCATAGACTCTACAAAGAGAAAATGTATTGTGTGAGGCCCACGTTTTTTTACCATAGTGACTGCTCGTTGACTTTAGGAGAATCTAATAGTTGTAACCATCTGTTTCCATAAATTCTTAAGATTGAGAACTGGTGAGTGGAAGGGCCATATAATTAAAATTGATTGAACATTTGCATGTTCTGATTGACTCCAGAGCTTTCCCAGTCTAATGGCTTGGTACATTTTTCTACAGAAAAAGCTTATTTGCAGATGGGAATACTGTTGCCTTGAAGGAATTCGCATCTTTGGCAACTGTGATATTCATAGGTTGCCTTTCTGGTTTCATTGTGCCCCAGTGCATACTATGTGTCTTCACAGAACACTGCCTTAATCAGACAACATTGTTGACACCCAGCTAAGTGAGTTTTTACATTATTATTATAATCCCATAAGTGAGAACCATCAGCAACCTGGATTTATGGTATTGAATATTATTTTATCAGTTCTTCGGTGTCCAGTTGTGTTCTTGAGGTTGCTTCAGTTGCACTGTCTTGTTTTTGCTAATAGGAGAGGAATTCTGTTGGGTTGTTTGGTGTCTCTTCCTGTCAGTGACAAGTTGTGGTTTCAGACAGCTATCTTGCTTTGCCCCTAAATAACCTCTTAAATATCTGTGCTACTACTTATTTATTATTTGTTCAGCTGAACACAGCGTGCTGGCCAATTCATCCCTACTTGTTAAATGTACATACTGTGGCAGATGGCTGGATCCATTGTCCGGCCAGGATGCCCTTGTGATGGAAAGACCAGGGGAAAGGACAGGCGTATGGCAATACCTCCCTCAGAAAACAAGAGGGCGACCCCCCTGGATTGCATCGTGGACACGGGCTTGGAGCATGGAAGCTCAACACTGCTGGGACCCATGGCCACTGCCTGGGGGAACATGGACAGTCCTGAAGCCCTGGACTACAGCACTTCCGCCACACCCGGAAGTGCTGCCAGAAGAAGATCTGGGTGCACCTAGAGTACTTCTGGGTTCCCATGCAGCACTTCCGTCACACCCAGGAGTGCTGCCGGATGAGAATCTGAATGCACTTGGAGCACTTCCGGGTGCACTATAAAGGAGGCCATCTCACTCCATTTGGAGAGCCAGAGTCAGGAGGAGAGATACGAAGTTTGCTTGCTTGCCTGGAGGAGTGGAGGAGAAGAAGAGACGAAAGAAGAGCATTGTGTGTTGTGCTTTACTGCGCTTGGGGACTCTGTTTGGCTTGTGGGAAACGGGGGAAGGCGTTTCCCACGAGATAAAGAAAATAAGTCCTCTGTGCTTTGAGTTGTTCCTCCTTTGTCAGTCTGTGTCAGTTTGGGGCAGCTGGAGCATCCTCTAGAGGCCACAACACACACACACACACAATGCATATATATGCAATATATAAACATATATATATACATACATATCTACATATATACATATACACACACACACACACACACACATATAAACATATATATACATACATATCTACATATATACATAATATATATATACAGTCTTTGGGGTGCGAGCAACTGTTGCTGGGGGTGCCAGAATCCATGAAGGAAAAAAATGAAAAACATTATTTGTACAAAATCTTAATTTATTTATCCATTCCTAAATAATTCAATGGCCAGGCTATTTCGTATCAGTGCAATACGCTGTTTGTTAAAACGTATGACTCCTGCTCTTATCGTATCTGTTCAAGTTCTATTTAAATTTTAAATAGAAGGAATTTTTATTTAGTCGACAGAAATATCTTTAGTAGGAATGTAAGTTAAATGTAGGCATCATTGCATAAATTTTTCCTCACCATAGAGTAAATTGGCCTTACATTCCAACCAAAGATATTTGTGTCGACTAAATCAGGGGTGTCAAACTCAATTGCACAGGGGGCCAAAATCCAAAACACACTTCAGGTCGCGGGCCGACCAGGATAAACATTTATTGAACACACTAAAACTAAACTTTTAAAACTTTAAAACTTTTATAACTTAACTTTTTTGAACATAAATATGAATAAAAACAGACAGGAATATTATTCCAGAATAAATCAACTCAAACCTTAAATAACTTATAATATTTTGCTCTCCATAAAAATATATCCTGTCTAAATTATACAAGTTAGAAATAAACGTTTAAAGAACAAACATTCAAATTTCTTTACTCTTATGTAATTTTATATAAAAAATAAACTTAAATTTTAAATATCCCAAAAGATTTTGCTCTACATAAAAATATATCCTGTCAAAAGTATACAAATTCAAATATGAACATGCTGCAATACAAAACCTGGAAATATAAATAAAATGTGTTCTTTTCAGCAGTAACAAATCAAATCATTCAGTTGTCTTTGCTCATATGTCATTTTATCAGAGCTGGATGCCTGGCATCTTTTTTTGGCAAGAAGTTTATTTATGTTTGGTGTGAGGTTCTGTGTTGTGGAGATTGTCAGGATGGACTGCAGGTGCTCATCAGTGAGGCGATAACTGTGTGCTGTTTTGTTAGTCTTCATGACTGAGAAGAGCTTCTCACACAGATATGTGCTACCAAACATTCACAAGGTTCGAGCCGCATGTAGACGGAGCTGGAGCATTTGTGCGGGAATGGAGTGAATAAACTGTGTGGGCCCTGCAGTATCGTACTTTGCCTTCAGTGTTCCATTACACTGCAGCTCAATCACCTCCATCTGAATCTGCACAGGTGCAGTTTCCACATCGACGGCAAATGGGTTGCGAAACAACTCAAAATTCTTTTTTTGTTCTTCAAAGTCACCAAAGCACTGTGCGAACTCAGTGCACAGTGCGCTCAGTTTATCAGCAAAGTCTGTATTTGGGAACACCGTTGTGCCGACTTGGTTCAACATTGCTTGGCAACAGGGAAAGTGGGGCAAGTTGCACTGGTGCATTTGTGTCTCCCATAAAAGTAGCTTCACTTGAAATCACTTTGTGATTGTGCACGGGTAAAAACGTCTGCTGAAGTGTCAGATTCTTCTTTAACTCTTCAATGCACTACATGAACATCTGGGGGCAGTATCATATGTTATTGTTTATCAAGACTGCACACAGTCCTACCAACAAAGAAGAACGTCTGAAGAGAAGAAGAATGTAGAGGAAAATAAACGTGGTTGCAATTGAGAGTCGGATAGAGGAGGGGGAAGGAGATGGAAAAAACTTTCTAAAGTGTGGGAGCACTTCACCGAAAAAGAAAAAATAATTGAATGCAGATTATGCAAAACGGAGCTTTCTTTTCACGGCAGCACCACCGCGATGCATGAGCATCTGAAATGCAAGCATCCCGGAGCTGTGATGCCGTCATCTCTTGAGAATTTATGCTGGTACTGTTAGTTAGGGTCAGATCAGGAGGGGAGGGAGACCGTGAACGAGACTGAGAAAATAAAAGTGAAAAAAGCTAACTTTTACAAGTAACAAATTTACACCTGATCTGTTCGTTTTCAAATAATATTGCATTAGTGCGATGATGTTTTCTTATTGGTACTATTCAGGTCATACAATGATTTCTTCAAAATGTCACATATATTTGTCTCTTTCTTTTTTTTTTTTCCTCGTTGCTGCGTGCTGACACCAGAAGGCATGAACTTATTCAGTGCTAGCAGGAGCACGCAGGTGGCCGGTTGCTTGTGCTATAACAAGCTTGACCAGGTGGTGATCAAAGCACATGTGTGTGCAAGGCATGTACGGGGTCCACTGAGAAAAGAAGAGCGTTCATGGCTTACCTTGCAGAAGAACATTCTTTCCTCTGTATGTCCTGGAGTCCTGTGCAGACTGGGCAAGATCGGGGGGGAAAAAAACGCAGTCACTGATTACAACCACAAGAAGGTACACGAATGAATATGAATAATGTTGCATCTGTGCGACAATGTTTTCCGAAATGTACTATAAGGTCATAAAATGAATACTGTAATTCCAAATATCATATATGCCTATGTCTCTGTTTTTTTGTCAGTGTGGCTTTGACATCACCGGCCATAAGGTGCATACTAATTCAGCATAAGCAGGAACACTCAATATAATTGAATAAAAAAAATCAAGTGACAATGAGATACGAATAAAGCAGATTCGCCAGCGTTTGTGTGTCAGTTTTTATCCATCCAGATCAGAGAATTTCCAGTTTGATTGTCTCAAAACAATTTGTTTGTATTGTTTAATGTGTTTCTTTTTTATTGTGATGGTCACTGGTTGTTATTTTAATTTGATTATTATTAATAATATAATAATATAATGCAGAGACATCAGGGTGACATTCACAGGTTGACAGATGTGAGCAGATGAGATAAGACATGCACTGGAGCCCAGAACACGATGTGCAGCAACAGGTCACAGGCATGAAATAATCGTGACTAATTGAAAAATAAATTGAGTCTACTACCAAAATAATCATTAGTTGCAGCCCTAATTTGCTGCTTTTTTAAAGATTGCAATGTGTGTATTATATGTTTGTGCCTGTCATACAGTATAAGTTTTTTTTAAGGAACAAGTAAAGCATTTTTAAAATGATAAACCATGTTTACAATTACACTTTAAGAATTATAGATGTCTATCTGGTACACTAAAGAAAAAAACACCCGTAAAAATATAGTAATTATCTATTTTATATAATTTATATACTTTTTGATTTGGTTAGGGAAATGGTGTAAACTACTTTTTTTAAATTAAGCTTTGTTTTAGAAAGATATATTACAGAAGAAATTAAACAATTATGAGAAGCATTATATTTTCTTTTATGAAGTATTTATTTCTAAGGACTTTAAATGTATTTTGTATAAATATTTTTTATATATTTTGTTAATGTAAGGAAATTTTATTTATTTTACTAATTTTATGGTCACTGAACAATAAGAATTTTGTTTTGTTATAAAAATTTACAGTTAACACCAAATTAAATCTATAGTTTAATTACAAAGATTCCAAAGTTAACACTTTAATATATGACATAACACTTCTATGTGTTTGGTTATGTAGGAGATTAGTGTAAAAAGTTTTTTAAAGGGACAAAGAAAAAAAAAAGTTATCGTAATTGGCACATCCAGTACCTTGAAATTGGTGATCGGTATCAGTGTTAAAAAAAACCTGTTTGAAGCATCCCTAGTTTCTCTGTCAAACAAATCAAAACTGCAATCCGAAGATGCTGTATTTTTAGGTTCCATGCCACTTTCTGTTAGTAATATGATGTTACTTAGCATCTTGATATTCTGTATAGTGTCTAGTAATTCCTACTTTGTTAATTACCGTAGATACTCGTGTATTAGTCGATCTCGCAGAAAAGTCGAGTGTATTTTTTAAGCCGGAAATTACAAAATTTGTTTTGACCCGCGTATAAGTCGAGGGTAAAACTTGAGTTTTTTTCATGACTCGATGTCTTAATAAGTATTCTATTCTCACCAATACCTGCTACAGTTCGATTCCCCGGCATATCAAATGTCATTGGCATTTCATCCATGTTACTAATGTTACTGAGATCAAAGTCATGCCTTTGTCTTTGCTTGATAATAAATTTATGAAAGGAACTGACCTTTACTTGTAGATCTTTCGGCAGTTTATGCGCGATTTTTGTTCGCTGACGAAGGCACAGTCCATATCAGTTCATAAACCGTGTACTCCAGCCAGCCGATGCTTGAAATTCCAACAAAGGCTTACGTGGTGTTATGGGTCCACAGCTCTGTTAGCAAAGGCCTTTTTAGTTTTTAAATAAATAATCACCGCGCTCGCCGCGGGGCGATCTGCAGTGTGGGCGTTTCTCACCTAGTGCACAGGTGAGGGACTGCCTACATCTGTGATTGTTCCTGTGGCTAATGTGCTGCAGCTGCTATGTCCTCTCTGCATATAAAGAGAAGCGCGAGTCATTCAGAGAGGAAGGAAAAACGGAGTAAAAAAAAAAAAAGGAACAGAAAGAAAGACGGAGGTGGCTGGAGTAAGCAGGATTAATAGAGAGAGCGAGTGGGCGAACGAGCGCTTGCAGGCAGCTGTGTGGAAGCCAAAACGGAGTAAAAAAAAACAAGGAAGAGAAAGAAAGACAGAGGGGGCTGGAGAAAGCAGGAGAGAGAAAGGTGGTGCGAGTGGGTGAGCGAGCGAACGAGCCCTCGCAGTCAGCTGTGTGGAAGCCTGGGTGTTAGGTCTGGTTTTTAGAGGATTGTTTTTCTATTTTATTGAATTTTAAACCTCCACCTTTGCTTTATGGATTTCTTATTTAATGAAGGGTTCTTTTGAATCACTGCACTGTTTACTTTGAACAACAACAACAACAACAACATTTATTTATATAGCACATTTTCATACAAACAGTAGCTCAAAGTGCTTTACATATTAAAGAATAGAAAAATGAAAGACACAATTATAAAAAAATAAATCAACATTAACATCAATAAGAGTAAGGTTCAATGGCCAGGGGGGACAGAAAAAACAAAAAAACTCCAGACGGCTGGAGAAAAAATAAAATCTGTAGGGATTCCAGACCATGATACTGCCCAGTCCCCTCTGGGCATTCTACCTAACATAAATGAAACAGTCCTCTTTGGATTTAGGGTTCTCACGGAAGGGCTTGATGATGATGATGGTCACGTAGACTTCTTCCTTTTAATCCGTCCATCATTGTTGGAGCATCATGAAGCTTTGAGTAGGTGGAGGTGGCGCAGGCCACCACCACAACGAAACCGGAGAAAGAAACAGAAAAGAGAGTAGGGGTCAGTACCGATTTTAGAGTCACCATGAATAGTTGTTATGATGAATTGAAGATACAGAGTATCAGGATTAAGTTAAATTATGATTAAAATGAAGTTATAAAAAGGCCATGTTAAAGTAATGTGTTTTCAGCAGTGTTTTAAAGTGCTCTACTGTATCAGCCTGGCGAATTCCTATTGGCAGGCTATTCCAGATTTTAGGTGCATAACAGCAGAAGGCAGCCTCACCACTTCTTTTAAGTTTTGTTCTTGGAATTCTAAGGAGACACTCATTTGAGGATCTGAGGTTACGATTTGGAATATAAGGTGTCAGACATTCCGATATATAAGATGGGGCGAGATTATTTAAGGCTTTATAAACCATAAGCAGAATTTTAAAGTCAATTCTGAATGACACAGGTAACCAGTGTAGTGACATCAAAACTGGAGTAATGTGTTCTGATTTTCTTTTCCTCGTTAGGATTCTAGCAGCTGCATTCTGCACTAGTTGCAAACGATTTATATCTTTTTTGGGTAGTCCTGAGAGGAGTGCGTTACAGTAATCTAGTCGACTGAAAACAAACGCGTGAATTAATTTCTCAGCATCTTTCAGTGATAAAACAGGTCTAACTTTACTTATGTTTCTTAAGTGAAAAAATGCTGTCCTAATGATCTGATTAATATGTGATTTAAAATTCAGATTACAGTCAACAATCACCCCTAAGCTTTTTACCTCCGTCTTGACTTTTAATCCTAATGTATCCAGTTTATTTCTAATAGCCTCATTGTATCCATTATTGCTGATCACTAAAATTTCAGTTTTCTCTTTATTTAACTTGAGAAAATTACTATTCATCCATTCTGAGATACTAGTCAGACATTGTGTTAGTGAATCAATAGAATCGGGGTCATCAGGTGCTATTGATAAGTACAGATGTGTGTCATCAGCATAGCTGTGGTAGCTCACGTTGTGCCCTGAGATAATCTGACCTAACGGAAGCATATAGATTGAGAATAACAGCGGACCCAGGATAGAGCCTTGTGGAACACCATATTGGATATCATGTGTCTTCGAGTTGTAATTCCCACAACTAACAAAATATTTTCTCCCTGTCAGGTAGGAAAAAAAAAAAAACACTGAACACTGATGTTGATTGACTGTTTTAAATAAAAGCACTGTGCCCTGTGCCATTACCTAAATTCTATGAAAAAATTGTGCTGCCCTGCAGATATGTCAAACCTGTTTTTTTGAATGAATTTTAAGGCATAGATTTTTCGACTTATACACGAGTATCTACGGTAATATATTTTTAATGATAAGTTTTTTAAAAAAATTGTTTCATGTTGTAATAAAAATATAACACCTCATCTGCATTCAGATGTTAGTTTTCAAGGTTCAAATTGTTAATACATTAACAGATCCATTAGACTATATTATTCTTAAATAATGTTCTTGTTTAGGTTTTATTTGCCATTTATAGCAATTATTTTGGATTTTTGTGTTTGCTTTTATTGTCTGGGTAACAGGCTTAAAAACTAAAAACAGTAGCCTTCATGTAAAATGGATGTTCAGAAAGAGGAATAAAACCTCTGTATTATACTTAAGTATTTAAGCAAGAATTAAAATGAATGACACAATAACCTACAGAATCAACATGGAAATGATAGGTTAATATCAATGTCTTAATAATTATTTTTTCATGTGTTTTGGGACTTCAAAAATAATGGAATTTTTAAGTCTATTTCTGCATCTTGTTTGTGATTAAAAATATCAGATGTGCCCCATTTCTAAGCTGGGTATGCTTTGTTCAATGTACAATGCTGAGGTAAATATTCCTAATGACTCCAAATGCCGTTTACTGTCAATGTTTAAAGCATGCAGGTCATTTGACTTTAGTAGGAGGCAATTTAATATTTTCACAAGGTGAAAAAAATGTATAAATAAAGAAGGCATTAACATATTTTAAGACTTTTTGTGTTAAATATTAGACATTGATTATAATTCAGCTGTGCACCATTTATACTTAGTTGTCCTCAGTTTTATTTTAGAGCTAGATTTGCACTTATTTGCACCATGTATCTGTTTTCTGAACCTACTTATTCAAAACCACTGTCAAAGAACATATTCCTACATAGACCCTGACATACAGGCAAACAGTGCTGGAAGTTAACCTAAGAAGTGTTTTTTAATATAACTAGTGCTAACATGTAGATAATCTGCAATTTTCACATAGACAGTGGACAGGCTGGAATTGAAACCCATTGTTCTGGGGCTATGATGCAGCAATTATTATTTCTGTACTTCCAAGGCCAGATACTACCTATTTTATATAATGCTTTCTATCAGTGAGTTTAACAGTTGTTTCTTACTGGTCTCATTGACAGAAAGGAATTAAAGATAGTATCAGAAGCTGAGGTTCATTTCAGTAATCATTACTGAAGTCATCTTTAACATTTTGTTTCATCTATTCCTCCCTGCCTACCTCTTTTTCACATATGTATCTGCAGTAGTATAGAACTTTGACCTATAAGGAAAGAAACATTAGGAAATGGCGTCATTAGCTGTAGCAAAGCTCGGCAGGAAAATATTTTGTCATATGATATTGAGGATGTTTATTTGTAGGTTGTTTTGTAATAAATATGAATAATATATTCACCATACTTTGTTTATACTCAGCAATTTAAACTGCATATTTTAAAACTGCAGTCAGTGCACCGTCATTGGTGCGGATGTAGTGTACTTGTGCATTAAATCAGAAAGTGTGTTAAGTGTTTTGACATGTATTGTTCTTATCACTGTTAAGAGACCCTTTGGAGTGAATGTATTGTAACTAAATGAAGCAGTCTAAGAAAAAAGTGCTATGGGAGGTCACTGTAACACCTAAGATTACTTTAAAATAATGAGAGGTCTCTAAATGAACTTGTGGCAGATATTTAATAACTAAGAATTTTAGAAAGAAATTACTAAAAAAAAGTTTATGATAGGGTGATAAAAAGGAAGCGAATGCTTAAGAAATATACTATGATAAGCTGCACTGCTGCAAATAAACACTCAAGTGTTGTTGCACAAATGAGATGGAAGGTTTTCTGGAGTGATGAGAATGTTTTGGCTTCAGTGCAAAGTGATATACAGTTGTGTGAAAATATATATATAGTATATACAGGCAAAGACCATGTCTTTTGGAACAATGTGCTCTGGACAGAATCAAAGATACAGTTCTTTGAGCACCGTAAAACAGAAATATTTGGCTCACACTGAGGTCAACATTTTAGGAGAAGAACCTCATACTATACCAACGGTGGATCATGGTGGTTGAAATGTTATGGTTTGGGTTGCTTTGCTGCCTAATGGCCTGAATGGCTTGCAGTCATCGAGTCAAAATGTGCTTGAGGCAAATGTGGGCTATCTGTCCAAAAGCTGAAGCTGAACTGGAAATTGACCACTTAACACGTGTGATGGACGGCCAGCAGCTGACCCCGGCCGACACATCCAAGATGCTAGATAGTTTCTTTCCTGCAGCATGGCGGTGCCCTGGAATCCTGCAGCGCACCATGGGAGATGGAGTTCAGCTTTACAGCCCTGCTGGGTGCTGTGTTTGCCATCGTGTGACGCTGCAGGGAGATGCAGGGATTTTTATTTTACCTGTAGCCCGGAAGTACTCCCAAGTCACGGGGACGGAAGAACAGAAGTACTTCTGGGCTGAAGAAAAATGTAATTCTCCATCTGACCCGGAAGTGCTGACAAGTCACGTGAACAGAAGAGGAGAAGCATTTCCGGGTCAAGGACTATAAAAAGGACTATGGGAGACCCAGCAAACTGAGCCAGAGTTGGGAAGGAGTGTAATGGAGCTGCTGGGGGAGAGGAGGATTTATTATATTGTAATTGTGATTATTGATTTATTGTTTATGTTGGTGGAGGTGCTTTGGGGCACTTTGAAGAAGAAAATTAAATTACTTCTTGATATTTTTAAACCAGTGTCTGCATCTGTCTGTTGGGCGTCCATTCATTGACACACGATAATGCTTAGAAGCACACTAGCAAATCCTCGACAGAAAAAAGAAGAAATGAGGGGTTATAGGCTGCCTAGTTAAAGCCCTGATTTGAATCCCATTGAAATGTTGAAACAGTTAGTACATGCAAGAAAACCCACAAACATCTTGCAAGTGAAAGAAATTTGTATGGAAGGTAGGTAATAAATAATTTCATAGAGTCAGTGTCAGAGACTAGTGGGTAGTTAAGTTATGCAAAACAAAAAAGTCATTCCTGCTAAAGGAGCAAAACCAACTTTTGAGGTCAAGCGGTACCCACTATTTCCCCATTAGACCATTACATCTTTGATATTTTTGTTGAATAAATGATTGAAAAGACACATTTTTCTTGTGTACTTGTTCAAGTATATTAGCTTTATCTGTAAACACTCTCGAAGATAATGATAAGCAAACAAAAATCAATAGGTGCTGTTCGGGCTTTCAAGTATGCAAAGCACCACGCGACAAAGCAGCCGCAAGAAAGGGAGCAATGTGAAGGTAGTCTTCCAGTATTTTTGGAGGAGCATCCGTATCCTCTAGGCCAGTGTGTGAACAGTCCCTCTTCTCACACCCCCTCCGTCAGGAGCAGAGAATGTCAGAGAGAGAAAGAGAGAAAAGCAAACAATCAAAAATCAGTAGGTGCTGTTCGGGCTTTTAAGTATGCGAAGCACCGCGCGGGAAGCATATCATATATCATTGAGGAGTTTTATTTAATACGTAATACGTGCTCTGATTGGGTAGCTTCTCAGCCATCCGCCAATAGTGTCCCTTGTATGAAATCAACTGGGCAAACCAACTGAGGAAGCATGTACCATAAATTAAAAGACCCATTGTCCGCAGAAATCTGCAAACCAGCGAAAAATCCATGATATACTGTATATTTAGATATACTTACATATAAAATCCACGATGGAGTGAAGCCACAAAAGTCGAAGCACGATATAGCGAGGGATCACTGTATATCACTTTTGGTAACACAGAACAACATAAAGTCTATAGATACACTATATAACATATATACTACAGATCATTAAGCATATCTCTTTTTGAAAGTCTGTTCCATTTAAATGGTTTGGTTGCTTTTTTTTCCATTTTTCTTCAGGAGACTAGTTAACATCTTACTCTAGGTTTATTGTATGTGGGCTGCACTATTATAAGATATCTCAATTTAATCCTTACTATATTAGTAAAGAGGGGTCTCTTTTTGTTTTGGTCATTCCCAGTCTCTTGGCATGTCAAAGAACTATGACTCTGTGAAGTGTGGTCTAACCTTACTGGAGAAGGCAAGTTGTGATTGGGATGGTAGAGGGGATAAGGGATAGAGAGCAAGTTACTGTTTGTTTATTTATTTTTTCTTTGCCTTGTCTGCTACACAAGTCCTGGGGCCTCATGTATAACGCCGTGCGTAGAACTCGCACTATAACATGGCGTAAGCACAAAAGGCGAAATGTGTTTACGCACAGAAAAATCCAGATGCAGGAATCTGTGCATACTCCAACTTCCACGTTCTTCCGCTACATAAATCCAGATCAGCGTGAAAACTAACGCTCGTGCACGCGCATTATGTAACGCCCCAAATCCTCCCAAAATTACGCCTTTGAATATGCAAATCAATATAAATCGCCCTTAAGCGCAGCCTTCTGTGAAAAGACAATGGGAAAAGCACGGGGGAAAATATAAGAATTTCAGCGAATACCAAGTGGAGGCAAATGAAAAACATACTATTTGTTCAAATAAACCGTGGTATAATCAACAAAAGGAAGTTGATCGAGTGACATAGCATGTTGGAGAAACTTGAAAGCTCACATTCACAAATCGCACAGTTCCGGAAATAAAAAAGAAGTCACATATCAAAGTCGCCGTGAAAAGCCGAGTTGTAAGCCCACTGTCTAAGTGTCATATGAAAGCTTATTAGGGTACAGAGAAAAAAGGCACACAGTGAGGAAAAAGCACGAAATGTCAACTTCAATCTCGACATTTCCACTTTAATCACGTAGTTTATTTTGTCATTAAAGTAGAACATCATAAACTTCATCTTAAAATCATTTAATTAACCAGTTTCTCAAATCACATCGTAATTAAAGTAGCACGTTAAATGCTTTTTTTTGTATTTGATCTTCTATGTGCTCTATGTGTGTGAATCACTACTTGCTTTTAAACCGGCTCTCTTCCTCCAACTGGACACAGAATCAATTACATTCGTAATATTACAGTTCTCTGAATAACTAAAATACTGAGATGCATACGTGATATCATTTTCATGATGATAGGAGTTAAAGCACGTTATTAAACATGTGTTTCACTTCGATGAAATAATTTATTGCAGCAGTACAATCAGGGGCGGCTCCAGGCTTATGGTGGCACTGGGCAGAGGAAGAATCGGTGGCTCCTTCGCCGGCCAATGTCAGTAAGGTAGCTTATCACGGTGGATGGCCACGTCCGTTGCGGACACTGCACAGCAGCCTCGTGCTCATGACAAGCATTTATCTTTTGTCGAAATTTGTCGCTGCGTTTTTAGCTGTGTTGTTATTTTCTCTTTCTGTTTTATATTCAATATATATTGGCGTAACCGTCACTGCAGTCAGTGCTTTTCGTTCCCCAAGTAACCGATCGCCACACAATCAGCTCTGTAATAGAAATTAAGCCATCTGTAAGCTTAGCGCCGATTCTTCAAAACGTTTAAGGAACATTGAAATATCTTTGTAGTACATGTTTAATTATTCTATCCTTAACGACACTCCCGGTGAAGAATATAGATTATTTAAATGAAGTTAAAGTTTTATGTGTATAATTTAACAAACATATTTTGCTGTATTTCACCTTAAAAATGATATTGTCATCATATGTAAATACGCGCTTTATAAAGTGGCCCAGGTTGTGAGATATTATAACTGTAGTGCAAGTTTACAGTGAGGTGATTGTACTTATAAGTACAAACAGTTCTACAAGGAGCAATTGATTGAGTGCATTTAAAGTTCTTGGAATTAAACTGTTTCTGAACTGCGAGGTCTGTACAGGAAAGGCTTTAAAACGTTTTGCAGTGGCTGAGACAGCGTGTCCTTAAAGCTGTATACCGATAATTCTCTTTCCGATCAGCTGCTGCTGTGATTCACACTCAGATACAGTGATATAAATACTCCAAGTCGTGCAGTGAGAGTAATATGGAAAAAGATGATCCGCTGTGGCAACTCCTAACGGGAGGAGCTGAAAGAAGACGAAGAAGAAGAAAAGGAGAAGTGAGAGTAACAACGCTAAAGCAGTTATGGTATTTGGAATACTATGGCTGTTCCCTGGACCATTATATTGTTACAAGTTTATTACAATCAGATGCATTACACTAATAAACAATATGCGGTTAGTTTCTGTGTATTTATAAAGCCGCGTCATGAAAATAATGAGTAATCACACAAGAACAGTACCATTGCTTTGACGCTGGGTGCCACCAGTTTGCAAAACCGAGCGGAGAACTTGCGTACGACAAGGCATGAGGTACCGTGGAAAAGTGCGTGGCTTTACACCAAGTGTAGGTTTTATACATCGCGATTTGAACGTGGAAAAGTTCTTGCGCAACATTTCTGTGCGTACGCACCGTTTATACATGAGGCCCCTGGTCTTTGTCTAGGTGTTCTTTGGTAAACTTTATTCTTGCCTTGATGCTCTTTCTGGACAATAAAGGTTTACTCCTGGCACACCTTCCATGTAGATTTAGTTTGGGCAGCCACTTTCGAAAAGTAGACTCCTGTATTTGATGTGAACTATGATGAGAGCTACCTGCAGGTCCTATGATGAATTCTGGAGTTTTCAGAGACTTTCAGGACCTTGCATTCTCTTCCAGACTGAACTTGCTCGGACAACCTTGCCTGGACAAGTTGGCAGTTTTATGAAAACTTCTTAACTTGTAGATAATCTACCAGGAAGTGGAATGTTTGCTTTCCAGTTGTTTTGAGATTTTATAAATCCCTTCCTAGATTTATAGACATCAGAACCTTCTTTCTGAATTCCTCAGAGCTTTTGCAGTCCTGGCAAGATGGTAACACACACTTCAAAAATAAAGAGCAAACCAAAACTTAAGGCTATGTCCACACTACTACTTTTTCATTTAAGACATCATTTGTAAAGGAAAAAGATTTCTACCCACACTAGCACTTTTATAAATAATTTAAAAATGCTACCTCTACCCATACTAAAAGGAACAAAAATGCATATGACATAGCTGTTCATCTACTCTGAACAGACACACATTGGTGGAAGCAGGACTCAAAAGTGTTCTGCTTGAAGGGAAGGTTATGTTGCTGGCAACAGGATCAACTTCAAAATTGTAACAACCAGTAAATTATTCAGGTTTTACGTATGTATGCAGTATTCAAACTGTACAAAACATAATTTAGATGCATACAGGTAAATAATACAATAAGCACCATGCACAGGAACTGCCCTATGTCCTCTATTGTTGAAATGTGGTTTTCTTCCATGAAGGGTGAGTAGTTGTTACAAGCAGGATCCATTTGGGGAAAGGCCATGTAATAAGCATGAACTCATCAAAGCACAATTAGAATTTCCATTTTCATAACTCATTTTCATCTATTCACAATGAGCTGGAGTTTTCAGAAGTATATGGCTCTGGAGAGCATTTTCAAAAGTCTCCATTTTCAGAGGCTAAAAATCATGGGGTACTGTGGTACTATGGATGAAAGGTGAAAAAGAGATGAATGTCTGCATTTTAAAATGAAAATGTAGTAGTGTGGACATAGATGTTTGAGGTTTAAATAATATAGGGTTATTTCAAGATCCTCTCTATTGATATTCTAATGATTTGCATCTGATCTGGTGCACCTGATTCTAATTTTAGGTATTTGAGGTAGTGATAAATGTAGGAGTGTACTTACTTTTTCCACATGCACAATTTGCATTTAATGTTTATTTAAATTATGCAATTGACTACAAAATGTAAATTCAACATAATGTTTGTTATATTGTATCTATTTATAAACCGCTACCATTTAAATTATGATCAAATTTCGATATGTTCACATATGTTAAAAAAACTGAAAAAAATGAATGGGGTGTACTTGCTACATATTACTAATTTAATATACCAGCCATTGCTATATCCCAAATATTATGGTGTCCTGAAATAAATTAAAGTCTTCAATGTACATTTTAATCATGTCTGAATAGTTTGATTTGAAATTTTAAACTGTGGAGCAGTGGGGTAAATCAAGGAATAATGTGTCTTTGTCCCAAAAATTATGGGGGGTTGGCACAGAATATTTGCTTTAAAGTGTGGTTTGAGATGCATTGTGAGTCTGTGATAGCTAAATAACTGTTCATACTATTTCTTAAAGTGATTTCAAAAATGTAATTGGATACCTATGCAAGTAGTATGCAGGGGCTTGACTGGCTCATTAAGTCTGTGAACTCCAGAGGAGCACACCTGATGTTACATTGTTTTTGATAGTTTTACTGTCTGATTGTTTTACACAAATTAAAGGGGGACGTTGAATTTCTTACCCTCCCATTTATAGTAAGCTCTTTTATAGTGCTCTCTTCTCTTCTAGGTGAATTTGTATGTGAAATTATTCTGACACTATATGTTAAACTTGATTTTGTATCCTCCTTGCTTTCCTTTGGGACAGGTATTTTCTAGTGTAAAACAGCAAAATTCCTGTGTATTAGGGGACAATAATGAATTTGTAGATTAAAAGCAGTATTAAACTTCTAGCATTTGCCAGTTTCTTCTTCCTTCTAAAATGACTGAAATATTACAAGTGTATACCCCTATTCATTTCTACCTTTCTACCACCTTTCTGAATTTTTAACTTGCCTATCCTTTCATAGTGTTATTTGTATTTCCATTATACAAACTTTACAGGGGCTGGTCATAAAATTAGAATATCATGACAAAGTTGATTTATTTCAGTAATTCCATTCAAAAAGTTAAACTTGTATATTAGATTCATTCATTACACACAGACTGATGTATTTCAAATGTTTATTTCTTTTAATTATATTATAATTGACAACTAATGAAAGTCCCAAATTTAGTATCTCGGAAAATTAGAATATCAATTAAGACCAATGCAAAAAAAGTATTTTTAGAAATGTTGGCCAACTGAAAGGTATGAACATTAAAAGTATGAGCATGTACAGCACTCAATATTTAGTTGGGGCTCCTTTGGCCTGGATTACTGCAGCAATGCGGCGTGGCATGGAGTCGATCAGTCTTTGGCACTGCTCAGGTGTTATGAGAGCCCATGTTGCTCTGATAGTGGCCTTCAGCTCGTCTGAACTGTTGGGTCTGGCATATTGCATCTTCCTCTTCACAATACACCATAGATTTTCTATGGGGTTAAGGTCAGGCGAGTTTGCTGGCCAATCAAAAACAGGGAAACCATGGTCCTTAAACCAGGTACTGGTAGCTTTGGCACTGTGTGCAGGTGCCAGGTCCTGTTGGAAAATGAAATCTGCATCTCCATAAAGTTCGTCAGCAGCAGGAAGCATGAAGTGCTCTAAAACTTCCTGGTAGACGGCTGCATTGACCTTGGACCTCAGAAAACACAATGGACCAACACCAGCAGATGACATGGCACCCCAAACCATCACTGACTGTGGAAACTTTACACTGGACCTCAAGCAACGTGGGTTCTGTGCCTCTCCTCTCTTCCTCCAGACTCTGGGACCTTGATTTCTAAAGGAAATGCAAAATTTACTTTCATCAGAGAACATAACTTTGGACCACTCAGCAGCAGTCCAGTCCTTTTTGTCTTTAACCCAGGTGAGACGCTTCTGACGCTGTCTCTTGTTCAAGAGTGGCTTGACACAAGGAATGCGACAGCTGAAACCCATGTCTTGCATACGTCTGTGCGTGGTGGTTCTTGAAGCACTGACTCCAGCTGCAGTCCACTCTTTGTGAATCTCCCCCACAGTTTTGAATGGGTTTTGTGTCACAATCCTCTCCAGGTTGCGGTTATCCCTATTGCTTGTACACTTTTTTCTACCACATCTTGTCCTTCCCTTCGCCTCTCTATTAATGTGCTTGGACACAGAGCTCTGTGAACAGCCAGCCTCTTTAGCAATGACCTTTTGTGTCTTGCCCTCCTTGTGCAAGGTGTCAATGGTTGTCTTTTGGACAACTGTCAAGTCAGCAGTCTTCCCCATGATTGTGTAGCCTACAGAACTAGACTGAGAGACCATTTAAAGGCTTTTGCAGGTGTTTTGAGTTAATTAGCTGATTAGAGTGTGGCACCAGGTGTCTTCAATATTGAACCTTTTCACAATATTCTAATTTTCCGAGATACTGAATTTGGGACTTTCATTAGTTGTCAGTTATAATCATCAAAATTAAAAGAAATAAACATTTGAAATACTGTACATCAGTCTGTGTGTAATGAATGAATCTAATATACAAGTTTCACTTTTTGAATGGAATTACTGAAATATATCAACTTTGTCATGATATTCTAATTTTATGACCAGCACCTGTATATGCCCTTTTATACTGCATGTGGCTTGTGTCCCTTCTTTTAGGTTGAAGAGTTCTCCTTATTCTGTAACTGCTATACTTCAACTATTTTGTTTTCTATGTAACTTTTTATCCCATGTCAAATCTACTTGTAAAGCTTAAAGCTGTTGTGTACATATTTTGAGTGGCTAATAAAAGTACATCCATGCCTATAATTATTTATTACTTATTCCAAATTCTATGTCTTATATCAGGATAAAATTGATATTTTCAATATTGGAAACTCTGTGCTGTAAATACTGGTTTCCTTGGTGAGGTTTTTTCATTGACTATTCTACAATTAACTGAACTGACTGTAGAGTTAAACTTGAAACTGCTGCTCTTGAATGTCCTACTTTTTAAAACACTCATGTACATTTTTAATTGAATTACAGTAAAAGCCTACCCACAAAAAAGATGTACATTAGAATTTTAAATTGAATCACATTTATAGCATACATGCCCACAAAAAAGGACATGTGAATTTTTAGTAGAATCACATTTTTTAACTTGTCATACATAATAAGCAGATAGTAATGTCAAAGCACTATTGTTTACTTTCCATTATTATAATTATTGAAAGGGATAAGAATTGTGGGAATGAATTTGCTTTTAAAGTGAGGAAGAAGGTCGGTTAGGTGTAGTGTCAAATTTGCATCTAGAAACAATATACAACAAGTTTTAGATGAAAGGTATATTACATTTAAATACTGCAATTTCCAAACTTGCACCACTACTCAGGTGCAGTAGCTGTGAACATATCTGAATTGCAATGTGTGGCTAAATACAAGATTGTTTGTGAGTTTTCAAATTAATTTTAAATCATTTATTGCACCATGCGCATAGTGAAAAATGAGGATTATTTTGGCAGCCAGTTGATGTAAAAAATCCTGGTTTAAGAACAGGAACATTGTACAAAAGTTAACAAAAAACACCATATAGGTCTCCAGTTCAGTGTAAGGGAGGGCTCAAAATTACTGGGAGACTTGGCCACTAATTTCAGTGGTAGTGAAAATAATGCTAATGGAAACCTCTAGCCTTCTCAAAGCCTAACAAAATACTTTATGCAAACTTAATTTAGTTTGGAGACACTATCTGGATCTCTCACACAAATTCTGTCTGAAGTTTCTTTGGTTATACCATATGGTATGGCTGAATATCCAGTTTTGTCAGTATTGCATTATCAGTCGGGCAAAGCTGTATTTTACATGTTTTAAATTTTTAAATATTTAGTTATGCCTTTAATCTTGCTTTTTCTATATTTTTGAATCTTTTTTTTTTTTTAATTTGTGAAGTCAGTTATTGTGGTTATAAACGGTTAAATACAGTATTTTCTCTAAGATACAACTACAGAGTTTTAAGGTTTAATGTGGTTTGAGAAGATTCAGTTTTAGTTGTGTATCAAAGGGTTTTTGCATGCTCTGAAATAATTGAATAATTCTTTTTGTTTTTGAAAGGGTTTACCACCGAAGTAGCAAAAGCTACCAGTCTGCTCACTGTTACAGATCATCATTCAGAATCATCTCGCTCAGTTGGACCATTGGAACATTATGAAAATCTAATTCTAAAAGGAGAACTGAGAGATGATGAACAGCAGAGGAAGGTTTTACAGCAGCTTCAGAAGCTGCAGGAAGCCCTTAAAGGTTACAGCTGCAGTTCCACAGGCTTTTTATCTAAGGTAAGAACACTGGTTAGGGCTTCAAAGCAAACAAAATAAAAAGTACATTAGCTGAATAAAGCAATGTGTTGCAAGAGCTGTATATGATGGATGTTTTATAAGACAGTGAATTGTAAACAGGGTTATATGATTTTAGGTTGATTTATGTGCTATCAACATAGAATTTAGGTTTACATTTTGTAACTCCAAAAATGGTAGAGAATTAGGTTATTAAATAAATATGGAAACCCGTATGAAAAGTCATCCCAGCAGAGAGAGACTGAGGTTAGAATCTCTTTGTGTTGGATGAGAATGTTTGTGTTTTGGACAGTTGTAAACACACTGCCATAGTGTACTCTGAAATAGAAGGCTCTTGCACAATTCACCATTCATACAGAAGTCTCATTGAGAGCTACAGGAATCACTTGTTTGCAGTGATTGCCTTTAAAGGCTGTGTAGCAAAATATTTAAGGTCCCATCATTTTTGTCAATGCCATTTTCATTTGTGTTTTTTTTTTTTTATATCTTGTTCATTCAAAACTCTAAAGCAAAATCTGATGTTTGTTAAGTACAAAATAAACAATGATGGTCGCCAGTTACTTTTGTAAGTTTCAAGTTAATTTTGAAGCAATTGTGGGTTCTTCTTTTTTCATGGAGGGTTACCAACAAATATGCTCATGTCTGTTTAAATGATGTACTAAGAATATTGATATTTCAGATGTGTTCTTTTATTTGTAAATTGTAATGGTAGCATTACGGCAGGAGTCAGTTCTGGCAGTGATGTCCTCGAGTGCTCATGGTATGCTGTTATAATCAAAGTACTTGTTAGAAAAGCCTTGCTAGAGACATTTTGAAAAAATATCATATATGTAACCAGCTATTAAAGATTCATCCACACATGTATTATAAAAATAGAAATAAAGTAACTTTCTGACTCTCTGCATGCTATAATATGGAAATTTCCACTCAGGTTTGTGATTTTTTCCACCTGCTTTTTCACATACATTAATTTGCTTGTGCACCTGGAATTTTACAACGACCACCTCTTTTAATGTTTTCATGTTTGGATTTTTTTCAGTTTTATTTTAGAAAAGTACAAATAGTCCTTCTGGTAAATATGACTGAAATTGCAAGTGCCCGAGGGGTTAAGCCTGAGCTAGAATTATACTCACAAATATTTCTTGTTAATTGTTAGTTATAACAATATTGGTCAATGACTTATCAAACACATCATATCACAAACCCAAATTTGAGATGCATATTATATTATGAGATTTGTGTGTGTCACTAACCTGAATTACCTGGTGGCCTGGTTCTAACAGGTATCCATGAGCCTAAAGGTGGTTTATGGAGAGTAATGTCTTTCTTGAGGGAAGGGTAGGACTCGAAGCTATCAAGATCCTTGATAATAGTTTGACCATAACATATAAGTTAAACAGCTAGCAGTTCAGACAGATATTTAGAGCAGGATTTTTGTTTTATTGTTTATTGTGTTATTTTTTTCTTTTTTCAAGCAGTTGTTATATTTTTCCATTTATAATAAATAATAGTGCACAACTCAGAAACTGATTCATATAGAGAGATGCCCTGAGTAGTTCCTTTCAATTACCTGACATCTCTAATTGCTAATCCTTTCAGATTGACATTTCAGTCTACCCTCCCCACAAACTCCCCAAATCCCCATCCTACTCTCTTTTAATGGCTTCTTAAGGAGTGTGAACTTGTATGGATATATAGATGTGGGTACATCCCCTACCTATCTTCTCCATAGTGGTAGAAACATCCATATCTACCTTGTTGTGAATAAAGCATTTAGGATTCCTTTATTTATTTTCAATAGGCACACATGACTCTTATTTACCTCTTCATTTATAGTGTACTAAAGTGTAATATTGGGAAAGGGGAAATTAAACTATAGGTTGCAATAGAAATAATATTCCAACAATAGCAATAATAAGAATAAAAATAATCCTGAAACTGAAGTAGCATGGGAGCTACTAAGAAAAATAATGATCAATATGACAGACTGCATATGTATATATTAGTATATGCATCTCTCAAATGAATTTACATTAAAACATTCATTGAAACTCGGCAAATATTGTCTGGCCATTGTTCACAACCATCTATGTCTTGACTGATTACATTTTTCACATTTGCTCCTGGCATGTGAAAAAAGTTCTCCACTAGTCCATCTCTCACTGGAAAAACTCATATGTTATATAGGGGTGAGTAGTATGGCCAAAATGTATATCATGATATAAAAATTATAATGGTTGCAGTATATTGTACTGTATATCATGATATAATCTAAAAAGCAGAAACAGGATTAAATATACAACATTTTATACAAAATAATATTGGAATTAAACACTGAGTAAAAATAAATACTGGAAACACAAAGCTTTGAATTGGAATAACACATAAACTACAACACAATACAAATACCATAAGAATACCCTAAAGAAATACTTTAATAGAATTTGTGATACAAATGCAAATCTTCCTGAGCACCTGGACAGACAGGATAAAATGAAAGAACGTTCAGAATATCAGGATCAGTAAAATTACCGTCTACAGCAAATGTTTTAAAGTCTTTTTAAAATTGCGATTTGAGTCAGCTGATCTAATTAAATTATATTCAAAGTACCTTTAATGTGCAGGATAAATAAAATAACTGAGCAGAAAATAAATACTGTATGTATTTATTGCACATACCATTAAAAAGACACAGAATATTTGAAAATGTGTACTTTATAGACTACTGTATACAGTAAAAAAATGAAATAAGATTGACAACAAAAGTAAATAGCAAAGAGCTGTTCTTTTCCAATTCCTTTAGTTCCCCATTGAATAAAAACAAGCAAGCCTAACTAGACTTTAATATTGCCTTTCAAAGCATCTTTATGAATATAAAGAGAAATTATATATAGACAAACCAAATAAAATATCTATCCCCACTGACTGAATACTGTCAAAGGAGACACTATGAAACTAAGCCCTATAATACGTACAGCCTACTAAAGAAAGCTTTCACGCTTGTCACTCTAAAGATTTTCAAAATCCTCATTCTCCAGAAATTGATGTTGGCGGACAAATTTTTAAATAAATACTTTAATGAGAAAACATCAATACTTGTATAAAACAAATGTTTCCCATTCCATTGCTTTCTAACATTGAAGATATGCAGCATTTCAGCATACACAGATCAAATGATGCAAAAATAATGCCCATTGTTGCCTACTTATAACTTTATTTATTTTTAAACTTTTTTTGCTACTTTCTTAAAAATTCTTCATTTCCATTGGTGCCCTAAGCATGTACTTATTTTGCCTAATGATTGAACTAGGTCTAATTTATTGTCATTAACATACAATATCATACATTGTTTGAAATGTGACAAAAAAGACTTCAAAGTCTGAAAACATTATTAAATTTAAGTATAATTTTGGATTGTGAAAGTGGGTGGGGGGAGGGCTTATTGGAATGAGGGACAGGGGTCCTCTTCAGAATCCAATTGTTACAGTGTGACATCCCCAACTATCCATGACAAAATTAAATGGATTTGATATTTCTCACAAATCATGGTAAGGTTGTGGGTGTGGGACTTTTTTTGGGAAGGGAGTTAGTTGAATACCATTGAGTGTCCAGATGAAACTACAAGAAACAAAGGACAACAAGTATCCTGGACTGTGCTAACAAAGGAGATGTTCTTGGAACATTTGAAGCTTGTACAAATTTGATATATCATCTTTTTTTGTACCACAACAGAATAGGGAAAGAAAATATGTGTTCCATATTAATTGGCTGCTTGAATAAGTTGGCCTCGTAACACCTTTGTGCTAAAATAGGAAATTTTAAATTGTGATGACAATTTGTCAACAAGTCATGTAGTCAGTCAATGCCTGTGATTCCTATTTGTGTAATCTGACATGTTGAAGACAACAACATAAAGTAGCAATAGTTGTAAATGCGATATGCTCCCTGACACAAAATTATGTAGTGTGATGTAGGCCTTAGTGAAATCATGTTGATATTACCTGAATGAAGTCTGGAGCTACAAAGTGTATCTTATCAAGAAGTGATAGTATTAGAGACCTTGCTGTCTTCAACTTGATGATATATGGAAGTGAATAAAAAGGTTAATAGGATGTTAAGTTCTATAGCTTTAGGTGTACATAACCAGTTGTCATAATTCTGTTATTTGGCTGTATAGAAAATACTCTGCATATGTTTGGCTTTCATGTTGTAAGAACAATCACTTTCAGTTTTTTCAGTATGTAGCGTAACAAGGACATGCAGTGCTGTGTTTTGTTTTCAGATGAAACAGATGAAAAACATGTGAACAGAAAAGTTTCTGCAGTATTGGAGGCTCAGTGCTTACAATTATGTTCAGACTCAGCATTTGGGCTAATTATAAAAAGTGCAGCACATAAACACTTTGATACCATATGCGCTTGTATGTTTATGAATTTATGACCCCAATTCCAAAAAAGTTGGTACACCATGTAAAGTGTAAATAAAAACAGAATGCAATGATTTGCAAATCTCAGAAACCCATATTTTATTCACAGTAAAAACAGAAAACATATAAAATGTTTAAACTCAGAAAACCGTACCATTTTAAGAAAAGAATAAGGTTATTTTGAATTTAATGGCAGCAACACATCTCAAAAAAGTTGGGACAGGTCAATGTTTACAATTGTGTAGCATCCCCTCTTCTTTTAACAACAGTCCTTAAATGTCTGGGAACTGAGGAGACCAGTTGCTGGACTTTTAAGAGAGGAGTGTTGTTCCATTCTTTTCTGATACGATTATAGCTTTCAACAGTCCTGGGTCGTCTTTGTTGTATTTTCGTTTCATGATGCGCCAAATGTTTTCAGTTGATGAAAGGTCTGAACTCCAGGCAGGCCAGTTCAGCACCTGGACTCTTCTACTAAGCCATGCTGTTGTAATAGATGCAGTATGCAATATAGCATTGTCTTGCTGAAATATGTAAGGCCTTCCCTGAAAAAGGTGTCTGGATGGGAACATATGCTACTCTAAAACCTGTATATACCTTTCAGCACTGATTGTGTTTTTCCATGTGTGTAAGTTGCCAATTCCATAGATGCTAAATGAGCACTGATAACATGTCAGATGGTCCCTCTCCTCTTTAGTCCGTCCATTTATGTTTTCCAAAAAGAACTTCAAATTACAAATCATCTGACAAGAGAGTATTCCACTTTGCCTCAGTCTATATATTAACCTTGGGCCTGGTCCCTTGCACACAGGGATGTCTCCAGATTCTTGGAATCTTTTGATAATATTATGTACTGTAAATGATGAAAAATTCAAAGTCTCTACAATTTTACTTTGAGGAACATTATCCTGAAATTGTTCATAATCTGTAGACACAGTTTTATTACAGATTGGTGAACCTCTGCCCATCTTTACTTTTGAGAGACTTTGCCTCTCAGAGACACTCTTTTTATAATCATGTTACTGACCCATTGCTAACCGATCTAATTAGTTGCAAAATGTTCCTCCAGCTGTTTCTTTTCCTGGCTTTTCTTGCCCCCATTGCAACTTTTTTGAGGTGTGCTATTGCCATCAAATTCAAAATGAAATAATATTTTCATGAAATAGTAAAAAAGCTCGCTTTCTTCATTTGGTATGTTTTCAGTGTTCAGTTGTGAGTATAATATGGGTTTATGAGATTTGCAAGTCATTGCAGCATCCAAACTTTTTGGGAACTGGGATTTTATATTAAAAGTGATTTTGCTTTTCTGTAGAGATACTGATGAAGTCCTATTTTCAGTTGCTTCTGGCTAGAAGTGTAATTTGGAAATTAGAAAAAGAAGTGAATAATATCAAAATCTGTTGTAAAGTGAATTTCTTGTTCTTAAATAATTAAATACCTCCTGAACCATAAATGATTGCTATTATATCACATTTTTATTTTGTTATGTAACTGTTTGGTCTTAAACGATCACTGTCTTGAATCCTATCTGAAACTAGTTTCACTGATTAAGTATTTTCAACCATTTTGACTTTAAGAAAGTATTAATTCTGAGGCATGTATTTTCCAATAGCTCTGTACCTATTCTGATGGCTAAGTTAAAAAAAATAATCATGTATGGTATGCAGTACATCTTACTAAATAATACATTGAGAATTAATACTACGTAAGGGCTTTTAGCTACAATTTTCAAAATGGGTCAGATAGGGACACATTCTTACAATGTGAGTCTACATTTAATAACAGTTGGTTTTAGTGTTTAGGTAGTTTATAAAATGTTCTGTCCCTAGTAAAAATTTGAGGAAGGGAGGTGGGTATTCATATTGTAAAATGTTCTGACGTTTTTGTGGTTAATGTGTATTGTATTGCCCTATGTTATCATCTTAACACATACAAACATTGTTGTCATGCTCCATTATTTCTGTATGGTTGTCTTTGCCCCTTCACTAATTATTAATAGGAAAGCAGTACTGTGTATGTGAAATAATAATGTGACTTTATTCTATTTTTTTTTTAATTGGAAAATTTCTTTCGTTGCTGCAATGTAAAAGAAAATAGTGTTTCCTTCATTTTGTTAGTCCTGTTATTCTCCTTCCTTTTTCATCAGCATAATGGACTAATGTATTTCATTCCAATGTGTAAGGTTTTAGAAAACATTAACTGAATGATCAAAGACTCAGGAGATACTGTGACCTGGGGTGGCTGATGTGCATGAGTTATCTCTGATCCTTTAGGATGCTAGCCCCATTCCTTATACTTAAAAACTTATAACTTCTAATCATTTGAGGAAATGCTGTATACAGGTGGAATCCCGTTATAATAAAACTCATGGGACCATAAAAATATTTCGTTATAACGTAAATTTTGTTATAATGAATATGGGGAAAATATGTATACTATTGTGACCAGGGTGCCATCTCTAACAGTAGAGACTCAAGGACAGCTCTGTAGCTGCTCTGCTGTGTCTGATATTCAGTAATCCAAGGGTGAAATAATTGGTTGTCCTCTTCAGGATCAAGCTTACCACATAACATGCTTGTTGCACAATATTTAGAACATTTAACATCAGGCTTTGAAATGCTCTTCGTCGCACTCTCCTGATCTTACTTCTGTAGACCGTTTCTGCCACAGTTGTGATTCCGAGATGCTGGTGTTCTTCTAATCTGAAGATGGGAGCTAAAGCAAGGCGACTGCCCTTGTCATTGCTCCAGACAGCTCCTAGTTTGGATGAAGTCTTGAAACTGTACCTGCCTTCTCTAGTAATAAAGTACCTGTATTTTCCTTGAAATCCTGATCCCACCTTCCTGCCTGTCGTGCAACTCTGTGACCCAAGCTTGACAATACCTGTATAAAAAAAACACGCTTATTCAACTACAAGAAAGGTTTTATTTGAAAACAAGACATTAGATAGTAACATTTTTTAAATAGATATATAGGTATGAATACAGAATGAAAATGAGATGTTAGATGCAACTTTTTTCATAGAAATAAAGGTATGAAAATACACAATGAAAAGAAAGATCAAATGAAGATGAAGGCTTAATTCTGAATGCTTTTGCCATGTCATTTTTCTTAATTCTGGAATCAACTTTTACTAGGACTTTTAATTTTTCATTCGGCGTAAACTGACACTGTTTCTCGCTTTTTTTGAGAAGTGCTATGAAACTTTGAGAAGCGCTATTAAACTTGAACGCTACAGTATCCTCACACGACACAAACTACCCTTGCAGAAGCTAGGTGGAGTACACTCTCGCCGAGGCCAGAAACTTCACAACCAACTGTCACTTTTTTCGAGACAGGCTGTTGCAGAACATCTGTCAGGGCCCAGGTTTCCAGCAAAGTAAAAAAAAAAAATGAAAAAAAAAAATTCAACATGCATTAACATTATCCAATATTTCAGGCATTTTAAAAAAATAGAACAAAAACTTGAAGGATGTCTAGAATGTTTTGAGTATGCCTTACACTTGAAACATGGAGATAGTGGCTCTTAAATGCCATGTTGCTTAATTACTGTCCAAAAATAACTGAGTTCGAAGACTTTACCAGTCAGAAAAGTATTTCCACAGTGGGTGTTCCTGAAAATGGAGAAACAATTTTTGATGATTTGATTGGTTATCTTCCCTGCCCTGCATAACTTCACTGTGCTGGTAGAAAAATGTCAAAAGTTTTGTACTGCCCTGTGACAGTTCTTCTTGATCTAGGCCACTGATCCTAAGATTTCTTAATTATGTTGATCAGCAAAATGTTCTTCACAAAGCAAGACTGACTTATATTTGACTAGCAAAATACCGCGCTTCGCAGCGGAGAAGTAGTGTGTTAAAGAAGTAATGAAAAAGAAAAGGAAACATTTTAATAATAACATAACATGATTGACATTGTCATTGTCATGAGTGTTGCTGTCATATTTATATATATATATATATATATATATATATATACATATATATACACACACACACACAAACATATATATACATATACACACATATATACAGTATATATACATATACGTATACATCCACATATATATACATATCCACATATATATACTGTATATACAAACCGGATTCCAAAAAAGTTGGGACACTAAACAAATTGTGAATAAAAACTGAATGCAATGATGTGGAGATGGCAAATGTCAATATTTTATTTGTAATAGAACGTAGATGACAGATCAAACTTTTAATCCGAGTAAATGTATTATTTTAAAGGAAAAATATGTTGATTCAAAATTTCACAGTGTCAACAAATCCCAAAAAGTTGGGACAAGTAGCAATAAGAGGCTGGAAAAAGTAAATTTGAGCATAACAAGAGCTGGAAGACCAATAAACACTAATTAGGTCAATTGGCAACATGATTGGGTATAAAAAGAGCTTCTCAGAGTGGCAGTGTCTCTCAGAAGCCAAGATGGGTAGAGGATCACCAATTCCCACAATGTTGCGCAGAAAGATAGTGGAGCAATATCAGAAAGGTGTTACCCAGCGAAAAATTGCAAAGACTTTGCATCTATCATCATCAACTGTGCATAACATCATCCGAAGATTCAGAGAATCTGGAGCAATCTCTGTCGCGTAAGGGTCAAGGCCGTAAAACCATACTGGATGCCCATGATCACCGGGCCCTTAAACGACACTGCACCACAAACAGGAATGCTACTGTAAAGGAAATCACAGAATGGGCTCAGGAATACTTCCAGAAACCATTGTCAGTGAACACAATCCACCGTGCCATCCGCCGTTGCCAGCTGAAACTCTACAGTGCAAAGAAGAAGCCATTTCTAAGCAAGATCCACAAGCTCAGGTGTTGTCACTGGGCCAGGGATCATTTAAAATGGAGTGTGGCAAAATGGAAGACTGTTCTGTGGTCAGACGAGTCACGATTCGAAGTTCTTTTGGAAATCTGGGACGCCATGTCATCCGGACCAAAGAGGACAAGGACAACCCAAGTTGTTATCAACGCTCAGTTCAGAAGCCTGCATCTCTGATGGTATGGGGTTGCATGAGTGCGTGTGGCATGGGCAGCTTGCATGTCTGGAAAGGCACCATCAATGCAGAAATATGCTCCTATCCAGATGTCATCTATTTCAGGGAAGACCCTGCATTTTTCAACAAGATAATGCCAGACCACATTCTGCATCAATCACAACATCATGGCTGCGTAGGAGAAGGATCCGGGTACTGAAATGGCCAGTCTGCAGTCCAGATCTTTCACCTATAGAGAACATTTGGCGCATCATAAAGAGGAAGGTGCGACAAAGAAGGCCCAAGACGATTGATTTTGAACAGTTAGAGGCCTGTATTAGACAAGAATGGGAGAGCATTCCTATTTCTAAACTTGAGAAACTGGTCTCCTCGGTCCCCAGACGTCTGTTGAGTGTTGTAAGAAGAAGGGGAGATGCCACACAGTGGTGAAAATGGCCTTGTCCCAACTTTTTTGGGATTTGTTGACACCATTAAATTCTGAATCAACATATTTTTCCCTTCAAATGATACATTTTCTCAGTTTAAACTTTTGTTCCGTGATTTATGTTCTATTCTGAATAAATTATTAGAAGTTGGCACCTCCACATCATTGCATTCAGTTTTTATTCACGATTTGTATAGTGTCCCAACTTTTGTGGAATCCGGTTTGTATATATGTATATATTAGGGGTGGGATTCGATTAAGAAAATTAATCTAATTAATTAGAGGCTTTGTAATGAATTAATCTTGATTCATCGCATGTAATCGCACACATACATTTGCCCCAAAGCGCAAATGTTTTTTTTTATTTTAAAAGGGTTTTAGTGGGCGACAGAATCAAATAATAGACATGGACATGAATATTGTAAGCTCAAGCTCTTGTAATTTCTGAAAAAAAAAATACATTTAGACTGCATTTCAATTCAAATCAGAATCATCATCCGTGGCTAAAATTGGGCAGAATTAAAAATAAAGTGGTATTCTAAGTACTTTAAGTACATGCTCAGAATGGTATTGTCTTTAAATAATAATAAGAAAAATTTCAACATAAAGTGATGTTTTTCATCTTAAAAAAATAAGACAGAAACATAAAAGTTAATTTGACCAGCTTCACCTTTAAACTCTGAGTAACCTTAGCCAAAATTATTTTGTACATTAGGCTAAAACAGTGTGATCATTGAACATTTAGTAATTACAGTACAGTAATCCCTCGCTATATCGCGCTTAGACTTTCGTGGCTTCACTCTATCGCGGATTTTAAATGTCAGCACATCTAAATATATATCACGGATTTTTCGCTGGTTCGCGGATTTCTGCGGACAATGGGTCTTTAATTTATGCTACACGCTTCCTCAGTTTGTTTGCCCTGTTGACTTCATACAAGGGACGCTATTGGCGGATGGCTTAGAAGCTACCCAATCAGAGCATGTATTACATATTAACTAAAACTCCTCAATGCTATAAGATATGCATCCCGCGGGGAGCTTGATTGTTTGTTTGTCTAAGCCTCTATCTCACCCTCTCTGACATTCTCTGCGCCTGACGGAGGGGCTGTGAGCAGAGGTGCTGTTTGCACAGTAGCTGTTTGCCTAGTGGATACGGATGCACCTATAAGAAATGCCGCTTTATCGCGGTGCTTCCAAAAGCACACTTATTGATTTTTTGATGGTTTGCTTTAATCTCGCTCTCTCTCTCTCTCTCTCTCTCTCTGACATTCTCTGCCTGGCGGAGGAGATGTGAGCAGAGGGCTGTTTACACAGAGGCTGTTTGCTTAGAAGATACTGGCGCTCCTCTAAAATGCGTGGCAAACTTAAAAGCACAAGTATTGATTTTTTGATTGTTTGCTTTTCTTTGCGAGCGAGCTCTCTCTCTCTCTCTGAAATTCTCTGCTCCTGAAGAGAAGATCTATTTGCATTCTTTTAATTGTGAGAAAGAACTGTCATCTCTGTCTTGTCATGGAGCATAGTTTAAAACTTTTGACTAAAGGGTGGTATTTCATGTCTAGAGGGCTCTAATAATTTTAACAGTGTGGGAGAGTTTATAAGGGCTTAAAATATATAAAAATAACTACACAAACATATGGTTTCTACTTTGCGGATTTTCATCTATCGCGGGGGGTTCTGGAACGCAACTCCCGTGATCGAGGAGGGATTACTGTAATTAAAATTACTAACGGTCACGGAAGTCAAATGATCCCCAATAAGAGCCAAAAAGTCCGCTTTCTGTAATGCATCTAATTTTGCTTGCTTTTCAGTGTCATAAAGCTGTTGAATTTTACTTGAAATAGTCTCTCGGCACGGCAGTTGAAAAGTTGGATGACCTGACGCCAACTGTAGTACATTTTCTAACCCTCTATCTTCCAGCACTGTTAGTGGTCTACAGTCCAGAGCAATCCATTTTGCGAGAGAATTTGTAAGTTTGACCGATGTTGACTTACTAATTTTGGTCCTGAAGCCAGTCATTTCATCAGTTTTGGGCTGCCGACACCTTTTGTTGGTACTCAAACTCGTACTGCTAATGCTAACAGCATACACAGTTTCTGTGTTCGCTGTAACATGTTTTGCATTTAGATGGTACCGTAAGGTTGAAGTGCCTCAGTGTTATGCAAACTCTTTTTTGCACAGTTTGCACAAAACCACGCTTTTATCAAGGCTTCCGTCGGGTAGTCTTTTGAAATGAAATTTTCCTCCAATCAGTCCTAGTCTTTCGACTCTTATATTTTTGTAGCTCTGATGGATGCATCAATGTAATCGGTGTACCAGGAAATCATGCATTGAGAGAAGTTCCCCTTTGCTTGGAATGCAAAGTGTGATTAAATGCGTTGGAATTTGCATAAGCACAGCCCTTCACCAGCAATTTTAACTTAGTTACAAAGTGATCAAAACTCTCATTTATACCCTGCGTCCTCTCATTAAACTTGTATCCCGCATTAGTCGTGGGCATGACAAACGGCATCAGCAGCCTGTCTATGAACTTTATTTAAACTTTAGGTTTACACCGTGCTTTGCTTCCGAAGTAGCTGCAGTCATGAATATGCTTGTATGCGTCAGTGTGCATGACAAACGGCAGTGGGAGCGTGTCACGCTTTTACCAAGGCTTCCGTCGGGTAGTCTTTTGAAATGAAATTATCCTCCAATCAGTCCTAGCAACGCGCTTTCTTCCGACTCTTATATTTTTGTAGCTCTGATGTGTGCATCAATGTAATCGCTGTACCAGGAAATCATGCATTGAGAGAAGTTCCCCTTTGCTTGGGATGCAAAGTGTGATTAAATGCGTTATTTTTTAACGCGTTATGGAGCACATGCATTGAAGCTTCTCAGCTGTGCTTGTGCTAAGAAAAGGAAACATTTTAAAAATAACGTAACATGATTATCAATGTAACCTTTTGTAAGTAGAGCCTGGAGGATTCAGAGTGTGGAGAAACTCTAGAGACAGCGTGTGTATTAACTTGTGGATTTTTCTGTGAGTATTTGGTGGCAGCGTGACAAAGTTGCTTCCATAGAGACCAGCGTTAGCTGCGGAGCTCAGCTTAGAGTGAAATGAGGTGAATGGGAGGGGAGATGATGACTCCCCCACCCGCCTCAACTGTCAATCCCCCCACAAACACAGTCTCTCGGAATTTGCATAAGCACAACCCTTCACCAGCAATTTTAACTTAGCTACAAAGTGATCAAAACTCTCGTTTATACCCTGCGTCCTCTCATTAAACTTGTATCCCGCATTAGTCGTGGGCATGACAAATGCCAGCAGCAGCCTGTCTATGAACTTAATTTAAACTTTAGGTTTACACCGTGCTTTGTTTCCGCAGTAGCTGCACTTATGAATATACTTGTATGTGTCACTTGCTCGCTTTTTATTGTTTCTCTGCCTTCTCAATTGTATAATGCATGTTTTCTTCAGCGCTTTTTGGAGCTCTTCCTTGTTTTCTACATACTGCGCTCACAGTCAGTTCACGTTATTACGTGGGAGGCGTGATGATGTCACACGAGACTCCGCCCCCAAAAAGGGTATAAACTTATGACTGAGATGTACCAACAACAACATTTATTTCTATAGCACATTTTCATACACAGAATGTAGTTCAAAGTGCTTTACAGAGGGGACTGGGCAGTCTCATGGTCTGGAATCCCTACAGATTTTATTTTTTCTCCAGCCGTCTGGAGTTTTTGTTTTCTGTCCCCTGGCCATTGAACCTTACTCTTATTCGATGTTAATTAATGTTGATTTATTTTGTTTTCTTATTGTGTCTTTTATTTTTCTATTCTTTATTATGTAAAGCACTTTCAGCTACTGTTTGTATGAAAATGTGCTATATAAATAAATGTTGTTGTTGTTGTTTACAAGATGTAAAAAAAATAGTTACAAGAAAAAGTTAAATTAGGCAAGAATAATAAACAATAATTAACAAAAAACAAATCAATACAGGATTACATAACATAAATATTTAATTACTGGTAAAGTATACTCAAATATATAATATTGTATTCTAAGTTTCTAAAGATGAATACGATAATAAGGCCAGATGGCTGGGAGGACAGAAAAAAAGAAAAAACCTCAAGTTAAGCTGGAGAAGAAATCAAAATTTGCAGGGTTTGCAAGGACAAAAGATAGCCCAGCCCCTACTGGGCATTCTATCTTAACATAGATGTCCTTAAGTCATCCCTAATTGTTTCCAGGTTTGGTCCCAGAGGATTTGCCACAGTAGGTCTCATGGACAGATGGGTCGCCCGCCTTCATTTGAGCATCACAGGTGGCAGTACAGTGCCTTGATCAGTTGGTTACGGTGCAAAATGCCACCACAGGGAAACCAGAAACGAAAGCAGAAAAAAGTAGAGATTAGTAATGATTGGAAATCCCTGAATAACAACGAAAATAGAACTTAAATATATCTACAAAAACTCAAAATTAAAAAAGTGGGTTTTTAAAGTGGTACACGGTGTTAGCCTGGCACATTTTTATTGGTAACTTATTTCAGATTTTTGGTGCATAACAGGAAAAAGCTGCTGCACCACTTTTATGCTTAGCTCATGGAACAATAAGTAGACAATTATTAGAAGATCTAAGGTTACGACTTGGAGTGAAAGTTGGGCGCACTCCAAAATAGGAGCATTTTAAAGTCAATTGTAAAGGACATAAGTGTAACATTGCTAAAACTGGAGAGATCTGCTTAAATTTTCTTTTTCTGGTTAAGATTCCTGCTGCTGCATTCAGAATTAATTGCAACTGATTGATGTCTTTCTTAGCTAGTCCTTTTAGGAATGCATTACAGTAATCTAATAAAAAACAGAAGTGTGAATTCAGTTCTTAGAATCTTGCAGTGTTATAAGACGTCTACATTTTGTAGTGTTCCTTAAGTGAAAAAATGCAGTCCCAGTAATTTGGTTAATGTGGAATTTAAATTTTAGGCCAGAGTCCACAATTGCACCTAATTTCTTTACCTCTGCCTAGAATGTTAACGCCAAGGGATGAAGTTTATTTCTAATACCTTTATTATTTCAATTTTTGCAGACCACCAAGATTTCTATTTTTTCCATATTTAGCTTGAGAAAGTTACTACTCATCCATACCACCTTTCTACAGTACAGATCTTATTTAAGACTTTTGAACCAAGTTGCTATCCAATCTGCATGTCTGCCCAATTTGTATGTGCATGCATATTGAAAGCCTAACATGCTGTAAAGTGTTCACGCATGCGTTAAACAGATTTGGCAGTGCCGTAAAGTGTGTGATGATGTAGCCTTTCAATACGCAAATGTGGGGATTGGTACGGCAATGTGGAAAAAATCCACTTTATGGCATGGCCCGATCTGAACTGTGCATGCTGATTCACAGCTGACAGTACGGTGTATTAATTTTAGTTCCACATTAGTTGAATATATATACAGTGCATCGGAAAGTATTCATAGTGCATCACTTTTTCCACATTTTGTTATGTTACAGCCTTATTCCAGAATGGATTAAATTCATTGTTTTCCTCAGAATTCTGCACGCAACACCCCATAATGACAATGTAAACAAAGTTTATGTGAGGTTTTTGCAAATTTATTAAAAATAAAAAAACTGAGAAATCACATGTACATAAGTATTCACAGCCTTTGCTCAATACTTTGTCAATGCACCTTTGGCAGCAATTGCAGCCTCAAGTCTTTTTGAATATGATGCCACAAGCTTGACATACCTATCCTTGGCCAGTTTCGCCCATTCCTCTTTCCAGCACCTCTCACGCGCCATCAGGTTGAATGGGAAACGTCGGTGCACAGCCATTTTAAGATCTCTCCAGAGATGTTCAATTGGATTCAAGTCTGGGCTCTGGCTGGGCCACTCAAGGACATTAACAGAGTTGTCCTGAAGCCACCCCTTTGATATCTTGGTTGTGTGCTTATGGTCGTTGTCCTGCTGAAAGATGAACCGTCACCCCAGTCTGAGGTCAAGAGCGCTCTGGAGCAGGTTTTCATCCAGGATGTCTCTGTACATTGCTGCAGTCATCTTTCCCTTTATCCTGACTAGTCTCCCAGTTCCTGCCGCTGAAAAACATCCCCACAGCATGGTGCTGCCACCACCATGCTTCACTGTAGGGATGGTATTGGCCTGGTGATGAGCGGTACCTGGTTTCCTCCAAACGTGACGCCTGGCATTCACACCAAAGAGTTCAATGTTTGTCTCATCTGACAAAAGAATTTTGTTTCTCATGGTCTGAGAGTCCTTCAGGTACCTTTTGGCAAACTCCAGGCGGACTGCCATGTGCCTTTTACTAAGGAGTGGCTTCCATCTGACCACTCTACCATACAGGCCTGATTGGTGGATTGCTGCAGAGATGGTTGTCCTTCTGGAAGGTTCTCCTTTATCCACAGATGACCTCTGGAGCTCTGACAGAGTGACCATCGGGTTCTTGGTCTCCTCCCTGACTAAGGCCCTTCTCTCAGTTTCGCTCAGTTTAGATGGCTGACCAGCTCCAGGAAGAATCCTGGTGGTTTCAAACTACTTCCACTTATGGATGATGGAGGCCACGGTGCTCATTGGGACCTTGAAAGCAGCAGAAATTTTTCTGTAACCTTCCCCAGATTTGTGCTTTGAGACAATCCTGTCTCGGAGGTCTACAGACAATTCCTTTGACTTCATACTTGGTTTGTGCTCTGACATGAACTGTCAACTGTGGGACCTTATATAGACAGGTTTGTGCCTTTCCAAATCATGTCCAATCAACTGAATTTACCACAGGTGGACTCCAATTAAGCTACAGAAACATCTCAAGGATGATCAGGGGAAACAGGATGCACCTCAGCTCAATTGTGAGCTTCATGGCAAAGGCTGTGAATACTTATGTACATGTGATTTCTCAGTTTTTTTATTTTTAATAAATTTGCAAAAACCTCAAACTTTTTTCACGTTGTCATTATGGGGTGTTGTGTGTAGAATTCTGAGGGAAAAAATGAATTTAATTCATTTTGGAATAAGGCTGTAACATAACTAAATGTGGAAAAAGTGATGCGCTGTGAATACTTTCCGGATGCACTGTAAGTATACAATGTTTTTATTTTTCCAGTCATGTAATGAATTATATGAAGTCCCCTTTCAATTTTGATCTATTGTTGCAATTTTCCTCTATGGACAAATTGTGTTTGTTTAAAAATATCTTTAGATATTTAATAATTATTAATAAAACTGGCATTTGTCTTAAGACATCAGGTTTATAAAACCTAATGTAGCCAACCAGTTTTATAGAAATAAATGGTCCTTTTTCAACAAAAGAAAAGAATATAACACTGTGTTGCGTGGCATTGTGCTGACTGTCCCCCTTAGTATTAACTGTGACTGTCCACTTATTAAGATTCTTTAATCTTTTCACAGTTGTTTCAGTCAGGTCAGATGCTGAAGGAATCAAGAGTATAAAGCCACAGGTTTAAAGGTTTAAATCCTCCTTTATTCCAATGGCTATTAATCTTACAAAAAAGTTCAACTTTACATCCACAGACTAGTCAAATCTAAATGTCAATTTAATTTTTATTTGTGAAATATTTGATCTTATTTTTATAGTATGTGCTTGCTGCTAGATTTCATATTTGTAATAAGTTTGTTTTTTGTGATGTGTTTTTAATGTTATTTCATGGTGTCTCTGTAAAAACCCCCGAGAATCCAAACTCACCCATTAAGACAATAAAACTGAACTGAATTTAACAGCTGTAAAATAAAATATTTTCTAGTAACTTAGCAGAATTTAAACAGTATGAAATAGTTCAGTTTATGATTAACACCATGTGGACAGAGTGCAGTGACTTTCCTTCTTACAAGACTCTTCATCTAATGTGAATGGTTTTATTCACTCATTTTGATACAGAGCCAGTTCATTTTAATAACTGTAAAAGGAGGATATACAATCCACTCTTTCATACATTTTTATTGAATAAATAAATGGTACGTTTAAAAATAACAAAAATGAAAGATATGGCAATAATGTTTCTCAAAACAATAAACACACACACACATATATATACACACAACAGCAAGAGTCAAATGAATAGAAAAATCAGTAAGTATAAAGATGTATAAATGGTAAATGCATTTAACTAGAACACAAATACAATGAAAATGGCCAACAATGGGGGGTTGTTAAACACTATTAGGGAAAAGGAACAAAAACATATTTACAGATTTTTGCCTTAGTATTTAAAAAAATGTCACCCAAGGTTTTGAACACAGTAAAAATGAATCGTTAAATTTGTCAAAAAGGGATAATGCTACTTTAGCTTTTTGAACAAGATACTACTCAAAGTCAAAGAGTGATTATCCAGCAATATTCCAAAAAAATTATTAAATTTAAACTAATGTAAACTGAAGTAAATAAGAAGCAAATGGATGAGTCCTTGTCCTTTGTAATAAATACACTGCATGGTCAAATGGCCAGGGAGAAAGACAAAGTTGCAGCCTTCAAGGATGCTGGAAATAAATTTCTTGGGGGTCTGAGGCTAAAGCCTGCAGAGCCCCTCTACACATCCCAACATACACATAAATGTGGCCATCTTACTTCAGTCACAATTCCATTTCAAGACATCTTGTGAACTTTTCTTCTCTCCAGCATCACAGGCAGTTTGAGTTGATGTAACAAACAGCCGAGACACAGGGCACCACTACAAGAAACTGGAAAATGAAAACGGAGAAAAACGGCAGCAGTTACTGCCAAGTACAGATCTTACAAACTACATAGAGTACCATTTCTAAAAAACGGCAGCAGTTACTGCCAAGTGCAGATCTTACAAACTGTATAGAGTACCATTTCTAATCTATTACAACCAATGTATGTAATTAAGAAAATGTCAAATTATAAAAGTGGGCTTATTGAAGTTTTTTTAAAGGCTCGACATTTGTAGCCTGGCACTTCTTTATTGGAAAAGCATTCCAGATTTTTTGACATGAGTACAGAAAGCTGCCAGTTTTATGCTTGATCTATACTAATAAAAGGCAAAGCCCTCACTGACTCACTCACTCACTCACTCACTCATCACTAATTTCACAACTACCCGTGTAGGTAGAAGGCTGAAATTTGGCAGGCTTATTCCTTACAGCTTACTTACAAAAGTTAAGCAGGTTTCATTTTGAAATTCTACGTAGCGGTCATAGCGATGATAACGGTTGACAACGTCCGCCATGTTGACCCTTCTTATTTATGGCCCCATCTTCACGAAATTTGGTAGGCGGCTTCCCTGCGCTAACCGAAATCGATGTCGTACTAATTTCGATGGTATGACACCACTGTCGGCCGCCATATTGAACTTTCCAACGTCACTAATTTTCCAACTTCCCGTGTAGGTAGAAGGCTGACCCCATCTTCATGAAATTTGGTAGGTGTCTTCCCTGCGCTAACCTAAACCGATGTACGTAGTTATTTCGGTGGTATGACGCCACTGTCGACCACCATATTGAACTTTCCAACATCACTAATTCTCCAACTTCCCGTGTAGGTAGAAGGCTGAAATTTGGCAGGCTCATTCCTTACAGCTTACTTACAAGAGTTAAGCAGGTTTCATTTTGAAATTCTACGCGTAACGGTCATAACGGTCAACATTGTCCGCCATGTTGAACTTTCTTATTCATGGCCACATCTTCCCGAAATTTGGTAGGCGGCTTCCCTGCGCTAACCGAAACCAATGTACGTACTTATTAAGGTGGTATGACGCCACTGTCAGCCACCATAACGAACTTTCCAACGTCAATAATTCTCCAACTTCCCGTGTAGGTAGAAGGCTGAAATTTGGTACTTATTTCGGCAGTATGATGTCACAGTCGGCCGGCATATTGAACTTTTCAACGATCTTTGTTACTTATGGGCCCATCAACGCTAACTGAATCCTACTTACGTACATATATACGTCCATAGCCTGCATAGCTCGGTCACTGTGTGAGGCGGCGTTGGGTCCCCCATCCCAACGCCACCCACGTTGTTGGCTGCCTGCCTATATAAGGCCATCCGTCGCTCAAGTCTCTACATTCCCTTCCTTGCTTCGCCACGGGATTCACTTCTCCCTCCTGATAACTACAGCCTTTTTATTTAACCTGCGGCTTCTCCGCTGTTTTATTGTTCATTTATTACGATTATAGTTATTGTGTAGGTATTTTAGACTTACTTTACATTGTTCAGGTACCCATTTCCTTTATCATTCCAACCGTACCCCTATTAACATGTCTATCGAGGTGATCACCATTGATCAAAGAACTGTCACTTACCGAGTGGTTTCCATTCCCGGAGATGGCATCTACCTTTTCCATTCTCTTTGTTACATATTGCACGGCCATATCAGGCTAACTCTTGAGGAACATTGTGTCTTATGTATTGAATGACTGGGATAGGTTCAAGGTGTGGACTGATGACGGTACAGGAGATAATTATTCTACACAGGAGCACTAGAAGAGTGAAATGCTTAAGCCCTTCACCTATGCATCTGCATGTGAGTTGATGGCTGCCGGTGAATTGTTCGGTTGTCGCTTTCAAGTGTATCGAAATGGCCAAATATTGTACACCTTTTGACAACCGCCAATGTCTCTTAAACATCTTAGATTGACAGGTGACGATTTCAGTAGTGGAGACTTTTATGTTTATGAATGTTTAAACTCTCAAAAGCTGGATGTGATTTTATCGATGAAACAGGTTGTATACTTACAACGCTTGACAGATGCCGAATGTCTCTTCAACACAAGTCCTACAAATACTGTCGTAATTGAAACAAACCATGAAACTCAAACCGATTATGACAGCAGATTTGAGATTTGAAACAAGATTACTGTTCACATGGCCAACTGTACGTTGCATGCTCAAGAGTAAGCTCAGCACACAGCTTGATGATATTACAACGGAGGGCCGAACTCACAATGTGGTATACAAAGAGATCCTTAACAAATAATTATTGGTATATTTTCCCTCAGTTTAAAAAGGTTTAATTTTCTTCTTAATAAAAATTTTAAGGCAGTACTTTGCCGCTGCGAAGCGCGGGTATTTTGCTAGTCTTGGAATAAAAAGCAAAGCAATGTTTGGAACAGACACTCCAACATACAGGCTGAGTCTAAAATACTCAAAGCCTTCTATATATTTAATAGAACTTTAAAATCAATACTACGTGAGACAGGCAGCCAGTGTAATGAGACTGAGGCAGTTTTCAGAAGTTAGGGGGGAAAAAAAAACAATATCTCCTGGTCACTTGGCAAACACAGTAGATAAACGATGTTCACTCATTTAGTTCAAACATTAATAAATTGTACCCTTACTTCTTGTTCTGCCTCCTTTCTTGGTACACCTGTAGAGCTTTACCAAAGTAAACCATGATGCTATCGCCACTGTAGCTGAAGACCTATCCTTGTCTGGTTTTAAAATACAGTTGATGTCTCTGGCCATTATAGTTTTATGAATGTTCACATTAGGAACTGACGGAAATACATTTTAAATTAAATCTCTTTCATCCATTTTAGGTGCATAGATACTTCTCAGAATCACTTTAGTATCAAGTAAATTGCCTATCATGATAACATATTGCTGTTCAAGATCAGATACTACATTTGATACTACAAATGGAATTATATTTATTTTTTTTAGAATTTCTGTAAAGTTAGAAGTAAACTTGGTACTTAACTATTTGTCTGGCCCCGTGAGACTAATTCCAATTAAACCCGAGTCAGGCTTGGGGTGAAATGCTATGATACACTATTGTTAAGCCTGAGTGACTCTTTGGATGGTATTCTGCTGCCATCTATTGGATGAAATGGCATCATGCTATAAAAATATCATTAATATTTCTATGCTTTCTGAAACTTTATGGTATTGCTAAGGTAACTCATCCATATTCATTATTGGGGCAGAGCCTTCATTGAAAAACACAATGGCAAATGAAAAGCCTTAAATGCAGTTTTAGAATAAACTGGAACTGAACTGTTCCTTGAATCAAGTGATAGTAATATGACAAAATAAATTGGTCATCACATGTTGACATGGATAGTAAAACTGATGTGTGTGGCACTGTATATAAACTGCCATGATATGCCCTGTGAATTTGGTTGCATGAAGGTTCACCATGGTGCAATAGTAGCTGCATGTCAATAAGGCAAAATAATTCTGATCAAGTGCAAGGACAAGAAAGATGTTAGACCCTAAGTACTGCACACTGAGGAGTAACTCTCAATATTCTTGTTAGGGGAAATGTGAAAGTCACTAAGCCTTGCTCTGTGGCAGCATCGATTGTGTGCATTCTACACTTTCATGTGCAAGCAACAAAAAAATATAAGAAAACTGCCTGAAGAAATGCACTTCTACTGTCCAGATTGCAATGTCAGGCTGTGCGTCGATTATTGTGTCAAATATGTCACGCAAAGGACGTGTACTAAATCTGCATTAGTACAGCAGTCGACACTAGACATTTCTTTTCTACTGTATGTTGACATTTTTGTATTTACATGTTTCTGTTACACATAATAACATTTTTTCTTGTTGAAAAACATTCAATGTGTTTGCCTACTTTTTCTGTGGGTAAACACAACGGTAATAAGGCTACAATCGAGGCAGAAATAATAATGCCCAGAGGGATGATGTAGTGGGAGGTGTTGTCAGACGATATTTAAAAAATGGGTCTTACTTCATAAGATCACCAGGGGCCTCATGTATAAACGGTGCGTACGCACAGAAATGTTGTGTAAGAACTTTTCCACGTTCAAATCGCGATGTATAAAACCTACACTTGTCGTAAAGCCACGCACTTTTCCATGGTACCTCATACCTTGTCGTACGCAAGTTCTCCACTCGGTTTTGCAGACTGGCGGCACCCAGCGTCAAAGCAGTGCTACTGTTCCTGTGTGGTTACACCTTATTTTCCTGACATCGCTTTATAAATACACTGAAACTAACCGCATATTGTTTATTAGTGTAACGCATCTGATTGTAATTAACTTGTAACAATATAATGGTCCAGGGAACAGCCATAGTATTCCAAATACCATAACTGCTTTAGCGTTGTTACTCTCACTTCTCCTTCTTCTTCTTTCAGCTCCTCCCATTAGGAGTTGCCAAGGCGGATCATCTTTTTCCATATTACTCTCACTGCATCACTTGGAGTATTTATATCACTGTATCGGAGTGTGAATCACAGCAGCTGATCGGAAAGAGAATTATCGGTAACAGCTTTAAGGACACTCTGTCTCAGCCACTGCAAAACGTTTTAAAGCCTTTCCTGTATGGACCTCGCGGTTCAGAAACAGTTTCATCCCAAGAACTTTAAATGCACTCAATCAATTGCACCTTGTTGAATTGTTTGTACTTATAAGTACAATCACCCCACGTTAAACTTGCACTATAGTTATAATTTCACACAACCTGAGCCACTTTATAAAGCGCGTATTTACATATGATGACGATATCATTTTTAAGATGAAATGCAGCAAAATACGTTTATTAAATTATACAGATAAAACTTTAACTTCATTTAAATAATCTATATTCTTCACTGGGAGTGTCGTGAAGGTTAGAATAATTAAACATGTACTACGAAGATATTTCAATATTCCTTAAAAGTTTTGAAGAATCGGCGCTAAGCTTACAGATGGCTTAACTTCTATTACAGAGCTGATTGTGTGGCGATTAGTTACTTGGGGAAAGAAAAGCAAGGACTGCAGTGGCGGCTACGCCAATATATATTGAATATAAAACAGAAAGATAAAATAACAACACAGCTAAAAACGCAGTGACAAATTTCGCCAACAGTTAAATGCTTGTGTCATGAGCATGAGGTGGCTATGCAGTTACTGGCCATCCACCGTGCATAAGCTACCTTACTGACATTGGTGGGTGAAGGAGCCACCGATTCTTCCTCTGCCCAGTGCCACCACAAGCCTAGAGCCGCCCCTGAGTACTGCTGCAATAAATGATTTCATCGAAGTGAAACACATGTTTAATAACATGCTTTAACTCCTATCATAATAAAAATGATATCACGTATACATCTCAGTATTTTAGTTATTCAAAGAGCTGTAATATCACGAATGTAATGGATTCTGTGTCCAGTTGGAGGAAGAGAGCCGGTTTAAGAAGCAAGTAGTGATTCACACACACAGAGCACATAGAAGATCAAATACAAAACAAAGCGTTTAACGTGCTACTTTAATTATGATGTGATTTGAGAAACTGGTTAAGTAAACGATTTTAAGATGAAGTTTATGATGTTCTACTTTAATGATAAAATAAACTACGTGATTAAAGTGGAAATGTCGAGACTGAAGTTGACATTTCATGCTTTTTCCCCACTGTGTGCCTTTTTTTCTCTGTACCCTAATAAGCTTTCATATGACACTCAGACAGTGGGCTACAACTCGTCTTTTCACGGCGACTTTGATATGTGACTTCTTTTTTATTTCTGGCACTGTGCGATTTTGTGAACGTGAGCTTTCAAGTTTCTCCAACACGCTATGTTACTCGATCAACTTCCTTTTGATGATTATACCACGGTTTATTTGAACAAATAGTATGTTTTTCCTTTGCCTCCACTTGGTATTCGCTGAAATTCTTCTATTTTCCCCCGTGCTTTTCCCATTGTCTTTTCATAGAAGGCTGAGCTTAAGGGTGATTTATATTGATTTGCATATTCAAAGAGGCCTAATTCTGGGAGGAGTTGGGGCGTTACATAAAGTGCGTGCATGAGCGTTACTTTTCACGCTGATCGGGATTTATGTAGCAGAAGAACGTGGAAGTTGGAGTACGCACAGATTCCTGCATCTGGATTTTTCTGTGCGTAAGCACATTTCGGCTTTTGTGCTTACACCATGTTATAGTGCGAGTTCTACGCACGGCGTTATACATGAGGCACCAGGACTGTAGAGAGAGCTGGAAAAAAGTTTATGCAGAACAGACTGACCTGAGTAAACTTCAAAAATGGCAGTGATGGTAATGATAATAATGTTTACCAATGGCAGTATTCAGAAAATCTAAAATTAAAAGCCTATTTAAATAATTTTGTTGAACCGTACATTCTATCAGCAGCAGTCTTCTCTCACTGAGCTTTTATAACAGTGCACAAAGAAGGTGAAGTGTCCTGTCAGACCATATCCATCTTCTCAATTCACATTTTAGAAGCTGGTATCATGTTCAAAATTTAGATTCCTTGTGACTAAGATCAATAGGTTTAACCTTTGTAAATTGTAAATCACATAGTGCATATCTGGTTTGACCCTAATAAACTTTAAATGAAACTGCTTACTGAAAATATTCTCTATTGTTATTGCTAAAAATGCAAGCAACTAGATCCGATCATTGTCTTGTATCTCATTTCTTAATTTATTTTACTGTATATGAAACCTGTATGAAATTGTGCTGTTTGTGTGTGTGTATTATTTTGTTCAGCAATGAAATTTCACTCAAGGGATAATACCATGTATAGGCAAATGCCCACTTCAGCCATCTGGGAAAGAATTGAAGAAAACCAACAACATGCAAATGAAAACTCAGAAAAATAAAATGATTGAAATGTAAAAATTGTGGGCGAATAGCTTTTAAAAGTTACTGCATGACTCTTTCCATAGGTACAATATGAAGCTGTGTATTTGTCCTCATGTTAGAATACCATATTTTTACTGTCATACTTCAAGATCTCCAAATATCAACTGACTCACGTAGACTATTTTTCCTTAGACTATGCTTTAGACCCCGAAAGGTCCAGAAAGTAGGCATTGCATCTGAAAAAGGAGTTTGTTATATATTCATGCTCTGTTTTCTTCTTTTTTCGGTCTATATTAATGTACTCATGTTTTAATATTTAATGTGCTTTCATAGTTTACATTTTTTTAAATTGATTGTAATTTATTCAGATTTTTAGGTTTTTTTATATTAATTTATGTTTTTTGTATGTTTCACACACTGCTACACCTTCTGATGTAATAGTTATGTCAGTATTGTTGAAGACTTATTAGGATTGTCTAAGTTTTTTTGTTAAATTATGCATTAATGTAGTATACATTGTCAAAGCCTCTACTTTTAGTCCATATTAACGTATAAATATTTGAATATTGAATGTGCTTTCATCATTTATATTTTTTAAAACTGGTCATTAAATTGATTAATCAATATTTGTATGTATGCAATATAGTCTGTTGTTTAGCTTCATGTTGTTTCTTTGTATGTATGTTTTATCTTGTACATTAGAACTTTTAAAAAATGGTGAATTCTTTCTGCACAAATGCTCATTGAAATGGTCCTTTGTACTGAATTTTAATAAGATCAGAGTTGTTTACAAGCCCAAAGACAGTAACTCCAACTTTGGGTGTGTAAATTCTAAAGTGATCTCATACTGTTTTACTGGCCCTGCATTCTTTCAGTGGAATAAACGATAATGAGTGTCCTCTATTGTGTGAGCATTGCTTTTAAGGCGGTACAATATTTTTGAACTATGCTCCTAACTCAAGTTATTCAGCAATTATACTGCTTCAAATTAGGTCATGCTTAATGTACTCCCTATTGGCACTGTATTGCTTTTGTCCGCTGATTAGGGAATTTTCTGAAGACTACCAGACTACTCACTTAATACATTGAAGAGATTGTCATTTTGGATTTATAATGCTAGGGCGGGTGCAGGGTATTTACCCCCTGAGCTAATCAGATGTTGACAAAAGGCAGAAATCTGCTACAAAATATTTGGAAACAAATAATGACATGCTGTTTTCCCAAGTAGCACAGGTTGGCAGCTGTATCTGAAAAATTAGTTATTATTATTATTATCATCATTATCTTTAACTTGTCTGTTTTAATAGTATTGTTTTTAATCTGTAAAAATTGATCTATTTGTATGGAATGATTACAATAAAATCAATAAAATTAAAAAAAAAAATAGACAAATAGCATGTTTTATTTTATCCAGAGCCCAATAGTTTATGTGTAGGTATAAAGTTCCTTGTCCATTCTTTTTTGTAAAATCACACAAGATATAAATAATACTGCTGTTTATTCAGGATATATATGTATTCTACGTTGTGCAGTATTTTGGTTATTATTATTTTTAAATCCACACATTTTGCTGGTATTTATACAGAATTATTGAAGACAACTTTACTTTTCTCTCAGTAATAGATGCAATAAAAATGATTTAGTAATTTTTAGCTCCAGCTGCACAGGGACATTGTTAAAGGCTGCTATACTACTTGTCCCTAAGACTTGTTTAGATGTTTTTGGAATGCAAATTATAAAATTCTGAAATAATTTTATATTGAGATATAACATGGTAAAGGTAGAGTATTCAGAGGAACATTTACATATGATAGTTTATACAGCACTATGAATTCTCTGTTTACATAGATTTTAGAACTTCTAACATTTCTTTATGAAAATAGTAACATTGTTGGTTTCACTGAAAAATGCTTCTTTATTCCTTTAAAAACAATTTTCTGAACTTTTCTGTAATTTAAAAAGAGGATTTTCTCTGAAATCCTGTTACTGCCTGTGCCTATATAGAAGACAATAATGTATGAATTATTATTGTTAAAAGGGCTGATAGAATAGCAAAACACTACAGTAGTATCCATACATGTTTTTTATTAAAGAAGAATGAATATTTTTTTTGTAAATCTAAGTAATTCACATCACTTTCATAAACTTAAAAGTTGTAGGCAACAATTGTTATGGTGTAAGAACATTAGTTACATACTAGCACAAACTGTAATCTAGTAGTTTAGGTGGCACAAATATGACCTTGTGATTATTCATTTTTACTATTTCAACTAAGGAACAGTACAGTTTTTTAAGTATCACTGCTGCAAAACTCAAGTGTCCTAGGTTCAAATCAGGCTATTTGGTTAGATTTCTCAGTGAATTTTGGTTTGTGTGTCCACATTTAGTGTAGGTAGGTTAATTTGGAGCTCTTCATTGGATCACTTTGGTAGATTATGTATGTAACTATGCCTTGTGTTAAAATTGGTTCCTGCCTTGCACAAAAAATTAGAAAGAACAAAACTTCATTCTATCAGAAAGCAGACTTGTTAATAAGTTAATTTTTTTTTTTGCCACAAGTCAAAAGATTTGGATTCCTATGGTTCAAGAAAAACAGATTTAAGAACATGTTTATCACCAGAGCTGTAACCTGGAATTCTTGCAATTGTAGGGATCCTGCTGAATTCTAAATTATTATTGAGTATTGATTGTTAATTATCATGTTGTTTCTTTATTCTCTTGTTGTATTGTAATGGTGTACAATGTTTTGTACTCTGCTGCTACAAACATATTTCTTTCTGGGATAATAAAAGTCTGTCTAACCTAATCTGAAGCTTTTGGAATTGAATACAGTCTCCTTCCCATCTCTGTTTGAATAAATGGCTTCAGAAAATGATTTGATTGATTGGTTGATCAAACATATGTTTTAAGGAGAAGTCATATGGTACAGAGATTTACATTTCTGCTTTATAGTTCCCTCTTCTGGGTGTGAACCCTAGCCCAGTTACTATTAGTATGGATTTGGCATGTTCAAATTCCATATGAGGTTTCTGTGAGAACTCCTAAATTACACTTGCATACCAGATTTGTTAATTTGGTTGGCAATTACAGAATAAAACAATGTGAAAAACTCTGGATGTTTGCATTTGTGCTGCCTGCTATGTGTTTGCATCCCATTTAAAGTTGGTTCCTCTTATAATCCCTGTCTGGATAAATGTTATCTTTCAATGACTCCAGATTAAGAAAATGGATGATGGGTGGATGGGTAATTTCCTTTAAAAACAGTCAATTAAAACAAAAAAATAACAGAAAAAAACATTTTAAAGGGCCACACTAATTTTAGTTACTTAAGTTTCTGTTACTTGTAAAACAAATTTCAAGAACATTTAATTCTGTGATATATTAAGTGTGCACAGTATATTTTGTGTATACAGTACAAAGTCCAGTAGATTGCCAAAACATTATTTACTTTACTATTGATTATATATTTTGATGTTTTTTCTTAATATATTCAAGTATGTGTATTGTTTAATATTATCCACATTCTTAAGTTAAAACTATAGAGTTTACACCTGGCTTGTTGCATATGGTAACTTCTTTTATTTCCAAATATGAGACAAATAGTGTACAGTTCAGCTAAACCTTTGGTTTCTTTTTTTTTTTTTTTTTTTCTTTTTTTAATTGGTACATACACTGTTGCTAGAAGAACTCCTTTGGGAGGCTGTCCACGGAGACATTAATGAAACCTTTTGTTTTTTTGGAGGCCAAGTGTTAGATGATTGTCATGGTTTAAGTGTTCCCTCTTTTGACATGGAGTGGCTTCTCCTGAAGAAAATTAACGTGATTTGGTATAATGGTTTAAGGAGGCCTAGCACTACTATTGTTACGTGTTGAGACAAAGAGAATCTGATCTGCCTGTCTGTAGTAGGATAGCTCCAAATGAACAAAATGAGTTTTTACTCTGTTCTTTCATTCTTATCCTTTACATTTGCTGTGCTTACTTTTATATGATATTAAGTGTTAATTAGTCCATAATCCTTTTTTTGTCGTCTTATTATTATTATTATTATGTATATATATTATTATTTTATATATTTATAAATGGAGGAAAAAGATAATGTTGTTCCTAATTTCAATTAACCTTGATATGCATGAATATTTTAAATGGTATTTCAGATAAATTCACCTGCTTCTTTATGGTATTTGACTAGCTTCACTGTAATGGAGGAGATATTTTGTTTAAATTAATGTGTACAGTTATAAACTGGTGACCAATTGAAGCTCGTTGTTGCCTTGTGTCTAATGCTAGCAGGATGGATTGCCACACCCTATAGATCTGCACTGGAAAAAAAGAATTCTGAAATTGAATATATGAATTAACAAACTGAGCTTTGTTTCTCACATGTTGTCAAGAGTTTAAGTTGTTTTTTTTTTTTTAAGGAGAATCATGCTAAATTATTGACTAATCATATTTCTCTGTAACATTGTGAATTAACTTGTAAAACTATTTAGTTATAAATATGTTTAATGTGGACCTTTGTTTTAAAGAAATAAAGTGTGTTTGCTTTGACAATTTATCTGAGCATTTTTTGTAGTGCCACTCTACTATATGTGACAAAAGTGCTTTCTGTTTATTGTGTTATATGAATTTATTTTAGACATTTTTCCTGCCCAGATGAGCATGTCTTGCTTAAATGAATGGAAACTTTCTGTGTGCATTTTGTCAGTGTCTTTAGGAATTTCAGTATACAGGTAGTTTCAGGTTTCAAGATGTTTCCATGATTCAAGGCTTAATATTTCCTCTAGTCTGATTACTTAAATGTACTCTGCAGTGAACTGCAGAGTGTAAGTATTACATTGCTTCATTTGTAATACAGAATATTCACATATTAAAATGTATATGTGCATTATTGAATAAAAACTGTTGGCATATAATCTCCTTGATTCTTATCAGAATGAAATTGTCATTTTTGCTCTCTTGATTTATAGTGCTCTTGATTTTAACTTCTTTATAACAAAACATGTTGTCAATTGTATATACTATTTTATTCCCTTCAGAAAATCAGAAGGATTATCTAACATGTCTAATCTAGTCCAGGGCTGTGGAGGCCAGTGCCTGTTCCAGCAACAGCAGGTACAAAGCTGGAACCAGATGTGGAAAAGATGCCAGTCCACTGTAGTGGCCCACTCATGCACACACCCACATTTATTTACACCTGGACAATTTAGAACGGTCTGTTGATCTAATATTGACATGTTTGGATGTGAGAGGAAAATAGTATTACCCAAAACTTTTTAAATGAAAATGGAATTTTTGAAGTGTTTCATTCTGGTTTTAAGACACGCCACAGCACAAAGTCTGCACTTTTAAGGGTTCTAAATGATTTCTTAGTAATAAGTGACTCTGGGGATATAGCTGTCTTGTTGATTTTAGATCTAGCATTTAATAGAATAGACCATGACTTCCTTATTGCCTATCTTGAGCAGTATGTGGGTATACAAGGAAATACATTGATATGTAAAATTTTTCCTCATCATTAGGCTCTATCATATGTGGGTTCCCTGAAGAATCTCTTCTGGGGCCTGTTCTTTTTTCACTGTACATGCTGCTCTTAGGATCCATTTAAAAAAATATATATATTTTTTTCCATTGATATGCAGATAATACTCAGATATATTTTCCACTGAAACAGACAAAAACAAATTCTCTTAAACCTTTATTGAAATGTTTGGATATTAAAATGTGGATGTCACATTTTCTTAATGTAAATAACAATAAAATAGAGATTGTTTTCAACCTTCCAATCTTGTGCTCCAGAAATTAATCTTGGCCCTTTGATAATGCCCTCAAATTTGATAAAAATTAACTGCATTGTTAAAGCCTGTTTGTATCAGCTCATGTTATTGGCTAAGGTCAACTCCTTTCTTTCTCTACATGATTTTGACACACTAATTAATACCTTTGGCTTGTCTCAGCTTGACTATTGCAACTCATTATACATTGGAGTTAAATCAATCATCCATTGCTCATCTTCAGCTAGTCTAGAATGCTGCTACCAATATTTTAACAGGCACATAAAAACAGGATCACATTACACCAGTCTTAGCTTCTCTTCAATGGCTTCCTGTTCATTACAGGATTGTGTTTTTTACTTTTTGTTTTTAAGTCCCTGAATGGTTTAGCTCCCTTCTATCTTAGTGACCTCTTGCACCCTTACTCTCCCTCACAATCATTAACGTCTTCTGACCAGAAATTATTGGTTGTGCCGAGAGTTACACTTAAGCTTAGAGGGGACCGTGCTTTTACAGTAGCTGCTTCTAAGTTTTGGAATAGTCTACCCTTTTATTTTAAGTTTGCACCAGCTTCTGACACTTTTAAATCCCACTTGAAAGCCTTTTCTTTTTGCCTTAGCTTATTAAACTTGTTATGTGTGCATTTATTTTTGGTGTATTTATTTAATGTATACAGGTAGTCCCCAGGTTACGGACACCCGACCTACAACATACGCAGCTGTGACACATGCGCCTCAGTAACTGCCGCTCCATCATCTTCGGCCCGGGGACGCTGCAAGCGGTGGCTGGATGGAGGCTGGAGGGGTTGATTTCGCTGCTCGCGCAGTGTAGTGTCCATCGGGTGGCTCCCGGTGGCAAGTGGTTTCACTGCCTGCCCCCCGCTGCAAGTGGTGACCCTGTTGTGGCTGAATGGAGGCCACTGAGGGTGAACGGGGAGGCAGGGGATAGCATTGTAGTGTGCCTCGGATGGCTGCGTGTTGAATGGGGGCGGTGGTGTGGTGGGACACTGCAGGCAACATGCTGTAGTGGAGGTGACAGTGAGGTGGGCTGGTGATGAACCGCCCCTCGCTGCCCCCATTCATTCTCAATAGCAAGCCTGCTTGTACTGTTACGCACATAGCAGGAAGTTGTCTCTTGTCAGTACAGGGTGGTCCAGATCTAATTCTGCAGATCCAGATCATCTGGATGACTTTGATTTATGCAGGGACGATTCTAGTTCGGCGTGAAGACGATTCTTCGTGTTGTCAGTTTGCACACTTCTCGATGGTCTGGGATTTTTCGGGTGATTTTCTATGTAATAAACTGAATAAGTTATAACGTAATGAAGATTGGATAATTAGATCTGGACCACCCTATACATCAAACGTGTTGACGATTAGTGCCTAATCTGCTGTGATAGCGTGTACAATGCTGTACAGAAGAGCTCATCTTAACCTTTTGCCTTCACCCTTCAAGAATGTCTCTGAAACACAAATCTGTGCTGGTGATATAGTAAAGAAGAGAAAAAACATCACCATTGAAAATAAAGTAGAAATAATAAAAAGGTCAGAGAGAGGTGAAACTCCATCATTCATTGGCAGAGCACTTGGTTACAGTTGGTCAACAATAACATTTATTAAAGTAATGTACCTGTTCAGACTTACATACAAATTCAACTTAATACAAACCTACAGTCCCTATCTCGTACGTGTGTGTATATATATATATATATATATATATATATATATATATATATATACTAACTGTCCCCTGTTGCTCTGCCCACATAGTAACTCCAAAACATGGCCAGGGGTAGACCAATTTGAATGGAGGCTGGTGTGTAAGTGAGGAGGGCCTCACCCGGCTCCCCACTCCTGACATCATGCTTCCCCCTCCCCTTGGCCCGCAGCCTCTGTCTCAGACTAGCGCTGATATATCGCTCCTGATATATGATATATATGATAGTTAGTGTTATGGGTTAAGTCACAAAATCAACCGGAATGTTCAGGCAAATTACAGAAAAAAAAATCCAATTTAAATTTGTTGAATAGTTCTCTTGTGAGAAGCGGACAAAGAGACGGACATTAATTTTATATATAGAGATGTATGTAATGGTATATTAATGGAAGCTGTACAGTTCTTTGGACAACTAATGTTGGTTTTAAATGTTCTCAATAAATAATACTGACTTAAGAGGAGAAAAAGAAGCACACAGACGCACACAAACACGGGGAGAATGTTGGAAACTTCATGTACTGTACCTGGTCTACATTTGATTCTGGAACTCTTAAGCATTGAGTTAGAAGCATTAACCACTTTGCCTCTGTGCAGCTCTTATACATTTTTAACATATTAAAATAGCTATGACCATTTAATCTTTGTGTGTTGGTTAGCACGGTTATGCTTTTTGTATCCTTTTCATTCAAAAAAATGTCATAATGATAGTCCTTTTATTTTAATGCATTTCCACAAATGGAATTTTAACCCTTGCATGTGTGTGTGTTTTTGTTTCTTTTAGTTTCTGCAAAAAAAGAAGCCCCCAAAAGGATTTTATATCTATGGAGATGTAGGTAGGTTATACAAAGAAACAGTCACATTACAATTTTCATGATATATGAATACTTGCCACCAGCTAGCATGTTTATAGAGGTAATTTTAAGGCTAGTGAGTTTTTTTTTGTTTTTATTTTAACAATAGTCAAAGGCATAGTGGAGCTGTTCCAAAAAAAAGTGACTCTAATTACTGCAAATTTACCCACTTAGGTAAAATCTTCAAGATTGTTTGCCTGAAAACTAGAAAATAGTCTCTTTATAAAAGGATAAAAGGAGGTTAATGGGCTGCTTGAGAACACAATATGTAGACCCTTTATCCAGGAAGACAAATTCAAGTCACTGGCAGAAAGACGTCTCCAAAATCATACTAGAATGTTTATTTCCCTGGGAAAATTTGTTGTATATGTAAAAAGAGTACTTAGAAACTGCAGCTTATCAATAAGGCTGAAAAACGAATCTAACTACGTTTTTTCTGCTTTTCTGTACATCTTTTTGGCAATGTGCAGTTGCTTAATACAAGAATTTGAAATAATATATTTGAAGTATAGAGGCATTAAAGTCCAATGTAGTACACACACGAATAATTAAAACTTACAATGCAATGATTTTACAATCAGGTGGAATTTGAAATTTTGAACATTTTAGATTCAATCTCTATTATGCTTCTGATGATTATTTTTAAGAATTGTTCAAGGTACTCAGCATGTAAAAGTTTCTCCTTTCAGGTACAGGAAAAACCATGGTAATGGATATGTTTTTTTCCCATGTGGAACTTGAAAGAAAACAGAGAGTGCATTTCCATGGCTTCATGTTGGATGTGCATAAAAGTAAGAAAATTATTCATCTTGACAATATGTACCTATTATTCAGTTAGTCTCTTTGGGTTTTTTGATAGCTTGTCCTTCAGTTTTGCTTGTGTTCTTTTAGGATTTGTTCTTTTTGAGAAAGTTTTTAAGAATTCATTGGAAATTCTCTATGTTTTTGTTATTTTTGAACAATGGAAAAAATTACTAGAGCTAAAGCAGGTGTTAGTCTAGTTCTAATTCCATATTTTAATTGTGCATTATGACTAGTTACACTTTTTGCTACCTTATTTCTCTATGCTGTAGTATCTTTATGAAAACTTGCTAGAAGTTCTGTTCTCTGCTTCAGTAAATGATGTCTGTTTAACAGCTGAAGACTGCAGATCTGCATTCTGTCTCTATGTTGTTTTAAAGAACCATTTTATACTTGTTATTGCCCTAAAAAGCATTTTTCATGCTGATAAGCAGGTACAGTGTCTTGTAAAGGAACAGCAGATTTCTGTAATTCACGTATGGGCCTATTTTTTCAGAAGATTGCATAATTTTCTTAAAACGTGCATAATAAAATTAAGCAAAATATTAGTGTAAGAATTAAAAAGCTAGCATAATGATGCTGTCAATGAGTGATAGCACTGTACATATTTTCAGTGTTATGAACTGCATTTTAAACGTGACATATTACGATTGACTGGTGCCCTGTTTTGGGTTGATCCCAATCTAGCACCTGATTCTGCCAAGATAAGCTTTAGGCTCCTGTGTCTGTGATGCGTATTAAGCAAAGTTCGTGATGAGTAGATATTGAAGGGAAATTCTTGACTTGGTACAAAATCAGAAATCTAATTCCAGAAAAAAAAAAAATTTTCACTCAAGAGAATCAATTGGTTGCTGTGAAATTCTAAAGCTACAGTTGCTTTCTACGGCAGGAATAATCCATTCCTAGACCAGAGAGTGCTCAGTACATGAGACAAATAATAACTATAATGTAAAATAAAAACACTGTGCTAAGTTGGAATGACCAGCAATTATTCCTACATTAGTAAATGTGAAGTCACTGTTCATGCTGTTTTTTAACTGCAGCAGGACTATTCTTTTACTGGATAGTCCGTGTTTAAAATGGGCATTTCAAATGTTTTAAATCAGTTGTTTTTTTTTGTTTTTTAATGACAATGCATCCATTTTTAATAAGTATCATTTTCAGTTTTATTTCACAGAGTGATAAATATGTAATTATATGTCAATTTACAGATAGCTAGAACAAAGTAAATTATGCTGTTCTACAGCACTGCATTCTTGTGTGCTTTGTAAACTCTTGTTTCTGTTGTACACTGAAATGCTGTCTATAAAATAAAGATGGATTGACTATTGTGTTAGGTATATAAACAGTATGCGATGTAACGCTCTTTAAAAAGTTGTTAGAAAGAAAAACCCACTACAAACATTAATATGTATTTCATACAAAAACTTGGATGTCCATCTTCCATTTTGACTGTATGCTAACGAATTGAGCAATGCTTGCATTAACTTTGCTTTTTTCTGTTCTTTAATCTGCATACAAATTAAGACTGGACTTTTTGAACTATTGTTTACACCATAGTTTAATGTTTTTTGCTTACGAATATATTGCATCTTAATAAGAGGAATATGATGATGCAGTTACATACTGTGGTTCCTAAAAGCTGTCTGTAGAATCATCCACATACAGGATGCTGTACTGAATTACAGAGAACCTCCATTTAACAAACATTGAAATGGATGCTTTTGTTAAAATAATGAAAATTATTTTATAGGCAAGCTGGTGGTGCAGTGGTTAATGTTGCTGCCTCATGATCCAACGTTATGGATTTGAGCTTCACTGGTATTTGCATTCTTGGTGCAGTTTGTTTGGTTGTTATTGTAAGGTAATTATTGTTAACAAAAGTTATAACCAAAATGATCAACAAAAGCATTTATCTAAACGAAATAAAAAATAAAACTAAACAATAGTGAAAATTAAAATTACATTTTTAAAAACTAACTGAAATAAAATTAATTAGGGTGGAAAAAATGTTTGAATTGTGAAAGTGTTTACACACATTTTACAGTAGTGCATAAAAAGCAAATTCCCACAAATGTCTCTCCTCCTTATAAATCAAAATTCAAAACTTTGCATGGAAAGCTCATAGACATAGCCTTTGAAAAATTACATTAAAGTGACCCGATTAGTTTGACTTATGCCCTTCTTTTGCAAAGAAAAATGAGTAATCAAATATTTAGCAAATATCCTAAATTTGTAGAAGAAAACCATAATATCTGATCTGAGTTAAAGCTATTAAAGCAGAGAAGAATCAGAGAAAGAAGAGAGTTTAAACTGAATTATGTCCACCATTAAACTGATAAAACATGGAATATAATAGAATATTCTGAAAAATCTCAGTTTTTATTTGAAATGATATTAGAATTGCAACTAGCCTGAAAACCTCATAGCAGGTTTAAAATGTGCAATCAGAAATACACAGTGGTATGCATCTTGTGCTAATGTGAGCTCTAGAACCTACTGGATTATAATATGGAGGTTAACTTAGTATTTAGCCCCAAGTGTCCCAAGCTCACCCAGCTTTGTTTATAGTGAGTTTCACATTTTCACATCATGACATACAGAAGTCGTTAGCATTTTTGAAGGTGGCGAAGTGGTTTTGTTTGGTGATGTAGGATTTTCATTTTTTAATCTCAATGTCTTGTTTTTTTTCTGTTTTGTCTTACACCTGAAGCTATCAAGTTAGGTTGTGGTGGATATGATAATGAATGAATGAATGAAACACATTATGCCTGTGTCATTTTTACAAGTCCAGAATGTGACTCTGCTTTTATGCTTTATTGAAAATAGAGTTGTGATTTCTAGTAATTTTAAATCAACATTGAATCATTTTTAATAAACAAGTTGCATGTAGTACACTATTAACACTATTAACTACAGTATGTGGTTATGTTTTCCATGCAGTTTTGATCTGAATGAATTAATGAATCCATTAACAAATAAAATGTGTCTAAGTAGTTTAAATAGCCATGCCACTTTAATAAACACATTTTCAGATACATTCTGTAAAGCTTATTAGTTTTTTTATTTTATTTTATTGAATTAATTAAAGGCAAGTAACATTCCATACAAATAAGTCAAACTTGACAAGACTAAATTCAGTTCAACCCCACCCAGATCTGACCAATTTCTGATTGAATATGATTACATAAATATATTGTGTAATGGCAAGTAGTGCTCACAGTGAAATGTTGCTGAAACGTTTTGCTCATGTCAATCTGGTCCTTACAGGGAACATTGCTGCTGGCTGTTGTTCCTTTTCCACTAAATGGCCATGCACTATATGTTTTTGTAGCCTAACAAGCATGACATTTGTCTGCTGCTTTAGACAGAACATGCTTTTGAGTATGTAAGTACAGCAAAGGATTGGTTGTATATGGAAAGGAACTTTCTGGGAGTACTTTAGCTATATCATTGACAGTGCTCTTTGAACAGATTGCCACTACTACAGCACAAGTGACACAATTTATAAAACATTCAGAAGGTCTTACTGTAGATGACTGTAGCAAAAAAAAAAAAATCACTGAATGTTTTATGGGTGTATTTATATTTTTCTACAATTAGCTTTTCAGCAAAAGCAAAGGCACAGTAAGTACATATACTTCAGATTTCATTTAAAGTGTAGACTTGTTATTAAAAACCAAAAACATTTAGCTAATGGTAATGTGGAGCACTCCTGCCTTCCATACAATGGTTTAGATTATACAGTAAAGACTGATTTATACTTGACGTGTCCATGCTGGGTGAGAGGACCACAGAACAAAAATGATGTCAGACTAGGAGACATGCCACCACACGTGGAGCCGTGTATCCAAAACATTGAATTTCCAGAAGAGGCTGGTATCGTGGGTGCCAGAATTATGAACAAAAGGCTGAATATGACCCAGCTGGTCACTAAAACACAAGAAAGACGTGCAAAAACATTTGAAATGCATCTTCTTATCATGTAGTATACGTCTCTCACACACAAGAATATTATACTCACCCTTCCTTCACTGGTTTTGGTCAAAGGGTCTGACACTCCACCTTTTATCTTTTCTTCCTCTTAAAGTCAGTAATAGCAGGCAGAACTCTTCTTCCAGTAGCAGAGTCTCGCATCCTCTGCTGTGACATTGTTAGCTATGGGACCTTGACCAAACACTCACTTACTGACTAGGAAACTATCAATGCACTGATCAAACAGGTCGCAACAAGTATATATGTGTTTTGCTCATTCACTGTGTGCATGCTCTGCATTGTGGTCTGCATGCAGACTTCACATGGTAAGTTTAAACCAGAATTTATTTTGCAGCCCTTTGCTCTTCTTGCATTCATACAAGAGACACTGATTTTTCCTTTCTTCACAAATTATATCTTCCTTTCTTCTACATCATTAGTCTTTCAATCTTGCATATGTTTTACTTGGTCAAAATTAATTAATAAATATACGTATAAATTGAACAAAACATTAAATCATTTACTGATGAAAATATAACCTGTTCTAATCTACTGTAGAATAGGTTAAAAGTTAATATGTTAAATAACCACTGAGTATTATAAAATAATTCAAAGGATCAAGGGCATCATTTTAGAGGGTAATGGAATGGAAGTAAGATGAGTAAAACATGATGGTGATTGTCATATTCCCTGTGGTAGTTTTTTCATGTATGTATCATTTGGATGTTAAAACCGCTCAATCGGAATAAATGGTAATCATTGGAAATATATCTATTCTTAATTCTAAATATATGATGCATTAGTTGTTGAGAGTATTATAGCAAGTATTTGAGTAACATACCTCAGTGTAGAGTTTGCAGTACATGGATTGCTGTTTTCCTCAGATGTTTTTTGTTGGAGTCATTTCTTTAAATTTAAATTGGAGCCTTTTTTTATTGTGACATACTTTTTTATTTCTTCTAATAGGAATCCATCGTCTTAAACAGAGTTTGCCAAAAAGAAAACAGGGATTAATGAACAAATCTTATGATCCAATAGCTCCAGTTGCATCAGAAATTAGTGAACAAGCAAGCTTGCTATGCTTTGATGAATTTCAGGTAAGACTTAAATGTGCAGCATTCATTATATTTAAGTATGAATTGTATTTAATGCTCCCAAAAAGCAGAATTTTTCAGAAACGCTTTTTAAATTACCACTACAACAAATGCTTCTTTAACACTTCATATCTGCTACTTCATATCAGATAAAAAAAAACATACAAATCTTGGACTTTATAGTATCACAATTGGTGTATTGCCTTTTAATCTTCTCCTTCCTTGCTTGCTTGAGGGTAACTTTTGCTTGAATAGGCTTACACTGGTTACGTCTATAGTCTCATTCTTGCTGTCAATAGAGTGATACACCAAGAAAAGTGCAAGACATTGTACAGTATAATGTTAAAAAACTGAATCAAACAGTGAAAAGTCATTTTTTGCAAACAGTGTATCCCTGTCAAATAACACAAAACATTACAAGGTGCTGTTATGAATATTTAGATATAATGCTTGCTCAGTTGTGCAAGTTGGTCCCTTTGAGCTGAATTGCACAGCTGTGTATCTGCACATGTCTATAATAATTTCATATCACTTTTACTACACAGGATTAAAGCACCATTATGTTTTACAGGACTGAGTCTACTACATATCTACATTAAATCAATGGCAGAATGAACCATACATCTGTTTTCTGAATCCAACTAATCCAAATTCAGAGTTTTAGGGGTTAAAGCTAAACCAGTACTGAAAAGTACCAGTGTAAGCTGTATGCCAGTCTGTTGCAGAGTACACTTATTTGCACACTCATACTAATTCAGACTTGTGCCAAGTTATTTGCGAGTGGGTAGTTAACCTAACCTGTATGCAGTTGTTGTGTTCAGCGAAACTCTTACTTATTTCCTATGACAGAAGTGTAACTCCTAAAGAAATTTTCTTAAACATATTTATTCCCAAATGAATAAATTCAACCCAGTCATGCTTTTTGTGTGCTTAGCTTTAGACCTAAATTCATACTACACATTGTTCCTGATATGGCTTTACAAATGTACCATACTAACTAAATTAATGAACAATACACAACTTGCTATATATTTTCTGAATTTTTAGCCTTTTTAATTTTCTTAATATACAAGTTATGCTAACAAGTCTGTAATTGGAAACTTGGTTTCTGAGTGCATAAACCTTTGCCCACTTTATTTTATACACATAATTGACATCTCCATTACTGACAGCATCATATGCACATGGAATTTTATTTTAAGGTAGAATAGGCAAGTATAATGATTTAAGTGGCTTTGGAAATTTCAAAGTAGTGGATCTAGGACCAGCATAAGTGCATTTGGAATAGGAAATTTGATTATGTTTACATGTATCTCGTTGTCATGGGTGTATCAAAAATTAGCTTTCACCCAGCAATGGGGAATCCTGTGGCTGGAAGACAAATTATTGATAAAGGGTACATCTGGATGCTAACACGGCTGCTACGATTAACATAGGGGCATGTCTTCTGACAACCCAACTAGTTCCACTCCAGTTTAAAAAAAAAACAAAGAAGGTGAAGTTGCAGATATGATAATAGCGTTAGAGTTAATGGAAGCTAGTGGTTATAATGTAATGTTGTGGGTTATGCGGAGCTAGCACACACATTGTCTGTTATAAAAGCAGAACTTTTGAATGCTACTGGATTTTTGAACATTGTTAATCCATCACACTTATGTGTTCGTAATTGCAGTACAGAAGTATGGACACTTGCAGATTTGCAGTTATACCTTTGTTCATGCCCTGGTAGAGTTCATTGGTTCCTTTTTGTTAGTTGCTCCTTTATAGAAACCCTGAGTCACATGACTGAAAAGGTTGAACTGTTCTTGAGATAATGTCTCACTGGACTTTATATTCTCCAGTAGACATCAGTTTCTCTTATGGGGCCTGGTTACCTTCAGAACTGGTTCAATTCCTCTTAAATCACTACAGGAACAACCTGCAGTCAGTAAAGTAACCATCTTAAAACACCATACACATGATATATAGTACCAGATAAATAACACAAAGAGTACATGACATGTGTTTTCCCCTAATTGGGGCTTATCGGGTGTACTAACTTTTGCTTCCCTTTGTGGGGCTCGAACCTTGGATGCCGGCAGCCATGTCTATGATCTGTTTCTCACTACTGAGAGGGTGTAGCGGATGTCTACCAACTAGCTGACCAACCACAAGCGTTGCTTGGTAGGTAATATATATTGTGACATTTGGGGCAGAGAACACTGAAAAAAACTTTCACGCAGTTAGTTGTCAAAAAAATGCAGGATCCTCTTCATATATGAGTCTTGTATCTCACAGTAATAAAAACCTTAATAAGTGATTTATTGTCAGATGAAATCAGATTTACCTGGTCTGAGGTGCCTGTCATTTGCAGTGCTGTCATGTACCTTATGCCCTCCCCCCCAATAGGCGGTGCAGCTGTCAAGAGGATGCCTTCGAACTGTTTTAGTTTTATTTGTGCAATTCTGATCCTTGTGATCCTCATATGCCACAATATGTATATTTACATTTTTCTTTAATGCTACACTAGTTGCTTCTTTCACTTTAACATGTATTCAGTAATTATTTTGCATTTCGGTTGTAATTTTTCTTTTTATCGGTAGGGACCATGGATGTTGTTATGGTTTGTATTGGCCTAGAACAAACAATCACCCATAGTTTGTTTGTGTCTTTCTAGTTTTAATATGTTTTAGCTGTTTTCTAATTTTAGTTTGTTTTTTTTTAATTTGTTTTAGTTTTTCAGAAATTTACTTTTTTGAAAAATGTCCACATTGACATTTCCAAGTGTAATACTCAGCTTTCTTTATAGTTTTTAAACAGTGTGTCATTTCTATTTCTATTGCACCTATCCATTTAATATATGCAATTTTACTCTTTGTAACAGAACTCAATTTTCTCATGATAGTTTGATAGTTCAAGGCTTTCAGTATAATCAAAAACTGCAAGAATCAAATAAAATGTGTGCTGTGATGTCATTTGTTATCTTTACCTGCAACAAGTTTAATCAAATTATTATTTAATTTCAAAAACACTTTATTTTTGTAATTCCCTTTGCAATAAGTAATATTATAGTACACATAAACTCTTATTTTAAATTTATTTTTGATCTCATGATTCAGACTATGTGTCATCTACCCATTTTCAAACTTTGAAAGTTTATTTTTTTCAAGGGATTCTTATTTTTTTAATACTCCTGAAGTCACTGCTTAAACTGTGTTAATAACAGTACCAGCAGAAATAGAGATTAAAGTTTTTCCATGTATATGCTGCATTTCTACAAGCATACCGTTAAAGCATACACTAAATAGCAACATCTCGGATCATTCACTTAACAAGCAACATGCAAAAACCTGGGGAGCTCCCTGTAAGCCTAAATTGGGAGGGTATAGTTTAAAAATACATGTAGGAATAAACATACTTTGGCAATTTATAGTGCATAGTGAGCACTTCTAATATCCAGCTATTCAAAAAATATCTGCCGCTAATGCACACTCAGTTTACATACACATGGGGAGAACATGCAAACTCTGTAGAGACACTGACCAGGTTAGCAATCAAACCTGAGATCATGGCACTGTGGAGTTTTAGAGTGGAAATAATAGATCGTTGTTTGGAACACACGCATTTCATGTGTGTTCCGTTTCTACAGTAATCTGTGTAAACACATTGTTAAAACAGAAACGTTTTTTATATTGTAGTAGTAGATGACAAAATGTAGGCATAAACTATATAATGTATGAAGCCTGAAGTCCAAATATCAAATAAATACTTTCACAAAAGGTACAAATCTAACACAACAATTGCGCTTTTATTCAAAAATATAACTGCAGAAACAAAAAGCCACCTTAACATGTGACATTGACACCCATTTATTATAGCTACCTCCGTGGTGCAATAGAATCAGCTGCCAACTGGGAATCAAAAGGTCGCGAGTTCGATCCTGCACCACTCCGTTTTGAGAAGTAAACTGCTCTTAGTCTTACTATTTTAGAATATAAACATACATTTGATTTCAGTCTGTAACAGCCGGTGTAATTTATGATACTTGTAAAGGTTAGCTTTGTTTTTTTGTTTTTTTTTTTAGTCAGTTTTATTATCTCAGCTGCGTTCACGAGCCCAAACACACCCCACCCCCGCATCTGACACTGCTGTTTTCACATAGACGCTATAACAGAGGTAAACTAAGCTCCCTTCTACATCGGAGCAAGAATGCACATACCATTGCTTGCATACTAAAGTGTCAGCAGGCACTTTTCATAGCATTACACACATTTTTGAGCATGCCCTCTGCACACTACTTGTGACTTTAGGCTTTAGGAAGTAAGTAAATAAATAAAGGTAAATCGTGTCATAAAATGATTTTTTCAAAACGTCACATATATTTGTCTCTTTCTTTTTTTAAAATGTGCGTTGATCACCGCCAGCATGAAAAAAAAAAAAGAAAAACACCCCAGCACGCCTATGAAGGCAGACACTGCAGGCAGGCAGGCAGAGTGACGAAAAGCGCAGAACAGCGCTGCCCCACCACCCAAAAACGGAATTGGAAGAAAGAATAAAACTGAATTAAAAAAAAAGCTAACCTTTACAAGTATCATACATTTACACCGGCTGTTACAGACTGAAATCAAATGTATGTTTTTATTCTAAAATAGTAAGAATAAGAGCAGCTCACTCCTCAAAACGGACTCATCTGGGGTCGAACCCGTGAAGTTTTGATTACCAGTCAACAGTTGACCAAAGCAGTCGTAGTAAATGCGTGTCAATGTCGCACCCTAACGCGGGATCTTTTTCTGCAGTTATATTCTTGAATAGAAGCGGACTTGTTCTGTTATATTTGTACCTTTTGTGAAAGTGTTTATTTGATATTTGAAAATCAGGCTTAACACATTATATACTTCATGTCTAGATTTTGTCAATTATTACTAAAACATGAAAAATGTTTCTGTTTTAATGATGTGTTCACTGTACATGGATTGTTGTAGACACGGAACACACATCAAATGCATGTGTTCCAAATAACGATATTTATAAAAGGTGTGATTTTTGCTTGACTTCTCACCCTAAACAGCTGCAAGCAACTGACACGCAGGTAAACAGACTTGAGCTGAGATAACTGTGCGCCGTTGGGGGATATGATAGCAGGCTGCTTGCTGCTTATCAACACATTTACAGGACAAAAGACGCTGATGGAAAGGTACAAAGCGATTTAAGGTGGGACGGATCTACGGGTTTTTTCATAGGCTCAAGTAATTCTAGTGTTAACTGTGCAGTTTTGGAGATATTTCTCCGTTTTACTAAAAAAAAATATTAGAGATCACGTCTGATAAGATAAATTGGACTGATTTCTTTGGCATAAATGTAATTGTTAATGTTTACCTACAGTGTGATTACCCAGCTAATTACTTGTTAGAGATTAAGCTCAAAATACTTTTTCATTTGATATTCTTAGTTTACTGGAGTATTGAAATTCAGCCTAATTCAGCATTTCCCAAGCTGTGGGCCATCGCAGCATTGCATGATGAAAATGCTTACCAATGAGATGATCATACTTGATTCACAGTGGCAGCATCGCAGGGTCTAATGATCCTGAACAACATCCCCAAACCACACTCTGCCAATCATGCTCAACATGGACATTATGCCATGGACAGCTCCATTGAAGAAAAAAGCACAAGCAAAGATGAAAGGTTGAGGTCCCAGATGGGATATCAACCTATTATTTTCTTGGTAGCTGGAAGGATGTGTGAAGGCATACTGCTAGCTGTAACAGTTGCACTATGGAGTTCTATAATGAACTATGGAGGTGATTTCATCTGATTTAGAGCTATGATGGAACCTTTTGTAAAGGGTATATCTGTTGATTGAGTCATGTCAAGGTTAGTGTTCTGTTTCAGTAGTTTCCGGACTATTGAGTGAATGAAATAAGTCAAAATAATTCAAAATTCTGAGATTAGCCAAGGTGCTTTCAATTAAATTAATGTCCAAAATGGCCAATTGAATTTCTGGGTTATTCATGCTTCTGTACCAGTAAGCAATTCCTGACTACTCTGTTGCATTCTTCATGTGTTGGTATAGTTTTACATGATGTGACAGATAGGGGCGCTATCCCTCCCTTGAACCCCTGTCCAAGACTCCAGACACCAGATAAAAGTCCAAAAGTAGACTTTATTAATACCGCACAGTGCACAAAGCACCCTCCTCTCCACAATACTCATTAAATCACTCACAAATCCATATTAATAAAAGGCAAAGCCCTCACTGACTGACTGACTGACTGACTGACTGACTGACTCACTCACTCACTCACTCACTCACTCACTCACTCACTCACTCACTTACTCACTGACTCATCACTAATTCTCCAACTTCTCGTTTAGGTAGAAGGCTGAAATTTGGCAGGCTCATTCCTTACAGCTTACTTACAAAAGATAGGCAGGTTTCAGTTTCATTTCGAAATTCTACGCGTAACGGTCATAACTGGAACCTACTTATGTACATATATACTGGCCATAGCCTGCAGCTCTGTCGCCGTGTGAGGCGGAGTTGCGTCCCTCATCGTCATGCCTCCCACGTAATTGAGTGCCTGCCCATATAAGGCCGACCGTCAGCGGCAATCCAATAGAAACACTGTGCCGCTAAATATTCGCGGGTGAAGGACTGTGCTTATGCAAACGAAAATGAGATGGTCAGGGTGGTGTTTGGCACACACTCAGTGAAACTGTGAGACAAACTTTTAAGTGCTGGGTCTTAGCTAACATTAAATAAAGCCGTGGACATCGCATGAGATAGTACAAGCACAGCTGAGAACCTTCGATGCATGTACTCCAAGCGGCTAACGTGAACTGACTTTGAACGCAGTACGCAGAGAACAAGGAAGAGCTCCAAAGAGCGCTGAACAAAAAACGCATTACACAATTGAGAAGGCAGCAAAAGAATATGAAGCGAGTGACACATACAAGCATATTCATAAGTGCAGCTACTGTGGAAACAAAGCACGGTGTAAACCATAAGTTTAAATTAAGTTTACAGACATGCTGCTGCTGGCGTATGTCATGCCTATGACGAATACAATATTGGCGAGATACAAGTTTAATGAGAAGACGCGGGGTATAAACGAGACTTTGGATCACTTTGTAATGGAGTTAAAATTGCTGTAACAGAGTTAAACTTGCTGGTGAAGGACTGTGCTTATGCAAACGAATAGGAAAGCAAGGTGTAAAGCTTAACTTTAAATTTAATGAGAAGACGCATTGCCAGGTCTGAGCTAACATCGCAACATCGCATGAGATAGCACAAGCACAGCTGACAACCTTCGATGAATGTACTCCGAGCGACTCACGTGAACTGACTGTGAACGCAGTACGCAGACAAAAAGCAACAGGTCCAAAGAGCGCTGAACAAAAAACTCATTACACAATTGAGAAGGCAGCAAAAGAATATGAAGCGAGTGACGCATACAAGCATATTCAGTGCAGCTACTGCAGAAACAAAGCACACAGTGGAAAAAGTCAATGTCCAGCTAAAGGAAGACAGTGTAAAAAAAACCCGTGCATGCAGTGTGTGATGTCTCAAATAAAGAGGAAGACGAGCTGTTTATTGATGCAGTAAGAAAGGAATCGATGAATGAAACCTGTTATCTTTACAATGGTTGACAAACATGGAATATAACTTGAACACAACACATCTTCCAAATACGAATCTGATTGAAAGAAATAATGATAATCAAATCCTTGATGACAGCAACACTCATAACATTCACAAAACAATTAAATTGACAATCATGTTACGTTATTTTTAAAATGTTTCCTTTTCTTTTTCATAACTTCTTTAACACACTACTTCTCTGCTGCGAAGCGCAGGTATTTTGCTATATATATATACTGTACTGTATGTATATATATATATATATATATATATATATATACAGTACAGGCCAAAAGTTTGGACACACCTCCTCATTCAATGTGTTTTCTTTATTTTCATGACCATTTACATTGGTAGATTCTCACTGAAGGCATCAAAACTATGAATGAACACATGTGGAGTTATGTACTTAACAAAAAAAGGTGAAATAACTGAAAACATGTTTTATATTCTAGTTTCTTCAATATAGCCACCCTTTGCTCTGATTACTGCTTTGCACACTCTTGGCATTATCTCGATGAGCTTCAACAGGTAGTCACCTGAAATAAACCATTTGATGTCATATATATACACAGACACACACACATATAAATATACATACATACATATCTACATATACACATATATACATATATATACATATACACATCTACATATATATACATATATATACACATATCAACATACATACACACACACCTATACATATATACATATACACATACATACATACAGATAAATATATATATATATACACACAGACACATATATACATTATATATACAGATCTACATATATACAGTGGGATGCAAAAGTTTGGGCAACCTTGTTAATAGTCATTATTTTCCTGTATAAATCGTTGGTTGTTACGATAAAAAATGTCAGTTAAATATAACATATAGGAGACACACACAGTGATATTTGAGAAGTGAAATGAAGTTTATTGGATTTACAGAAAGTGTGCAATAATTGTTCAAACCAAATCAGGCAGGTGCATAAATTTGGGCACCACAAAAAAGAAATGAAATCAATATTTAGTAGATCCGGCTTTTGCAGAAATTACAGCCTCTAAACGCTTCCTGTAGGTTCCAATGAGAGTCTGGATTGTGGTTGAAGGTATTTTGGACCATTCCTCTTTACAAAACATCTCTAGTTCATTCAGGTTTGATGGCTTCCGAGCATGGACAGCTCTCTTTAACTCACACCACAGATTTTCAATTATATTCAGGTCTGGAGACTGAGATGACCATTCCAGAACGTGGTACTTGTTCCTCTGCATGAATGCCTTAGTGGATTTTGAGCAGTGTTTCGGGTCGTTGTCTTGTTGAAAGATCCAGCCCCGGCGCAGCTTCAGCTTTGTCACTGATTCCTGGACATTGGTCTCCAGAATCTGCTGATACTGAGTGGAATCCATGCGTCCCACAACTTTGACAAGATTCCCAGTCCCTGCACTGGCCACACAGCCCCACAGCATTATGGAACCACCACCACATTTTACTGTAGGTAGCAGGTGTTTTTCTTGGAATGCTGTGTTCTTTTTGCTCTATGCATAACGCCCCTTGCTATGCCCAAATAACTCAATTTTAGTTTCATCAGTCCACAGCACCTTATTCCAAAATGAAGCTGGCTTGTCCAAATGTGCTTGAGCACCTGAAGCGGCTCTGTTTGTGCTGTGGGCGGAGAAAAGGCTTCCTCTGCATCACTCTCGCATACAGCATCTCCTTGTGTAAAGTGCGAATGGTTGAGCGATGCACAGTGACTCCATCTGCTGCAAGATAATGTTGTAGGTCTTTGGTGCTGGTCTGTGGGTTGACTCTGACTGTTCTCACCATTCGTTGCTTCTGTCTATCCGAAATCTTACTTGGTCTGCCACTTCGAGCCTTAACTTGAACTGAGCCTGTGGTCTTCCATTTCCTCAATATGTTCCTAACTGTGGAAACAGACAGCTTAAATCTCTGGGACAGCTTTCTGTATCCTTCCCCTAAACCATGATGGTGAACAATCTTTGTGTTCAGGTCATTTGAGAGTTGTTTTGTGACCCCCATGTTGCTACTCTTCAGAGAAAATTAAAGGAGGAGGGAAACTTACAATTGTCCCCCTTAAATACTCTTTCTTATTATAGGATTCACCTGTATATGTAGGTCAGGGGTCACTGAGCTTACCAAGCCAATTTGAGTTCCAATAATTAGTTCTAAAAGTTTTGGAATCAATAAAATGACAACGGTGCCCAAATTTATGCACCTGCCTGATTTTGTTTGAACAATTATTGCACACTTTCTGTAAATCCAATAAACTTCATTTCACTTCTCAAATATCACTGTGTGTGTCTCCTATATGATATATTTAACTGACATTTTTTATCGTAACAACCAACGATTTATACAGTAAAATGCTGACTATTAACAAGGTTGCCCAAACTTTTGCATTCCACTGTATACATATCTACATATATATATATATATATATATATATATATATATATATATATATATATATATATATATATATATATATATATATATATATATATAATATAATATACTAAAAATACCCATGCTTACTTGGAGAAGTAGTGTGTTAAAGAAGTAATGAAAAGAAAAGGAAACATTTTGAAAATAGCGTAACATGATTGTCAATGTAATTGTTTTGTCACTGTTGTGAGTGATGAGTGTTGCTGTCATATATATATATATATATATATATATATATATATATATATATATACACACACACATACATCAACATATATATACATATCTACATATACACACACACACACATATACATACACACACACATATATATATACATATACATACATATCTACATATATACTTATATACACACACACATACATATACATATACATATACATATATATATATATATATATATATATATATATATATATACACTCACCTAAAGGATTATTAGGAACACCTGTTCAATTTCTCATTAATGCAATTATCTAATCAACCAATCACATGGCAGTTGCTTCAATGCATTTAGGGGTGTGGTCCTGGTCAAGACAATCTCCTGAACTCCAAACTGACTGTCAGAATGGGAAAGAAAGGTGATTTAAGCAATTTTGAGTGTGGCATGGTTGTTGGTGCCAGACGGGCCGGCCTGAGTATTTCACAGTCTGCTCAGTTACTGGGATTTTCATGCACAACCATTTCTAGGGTTTACAAAGAATGGTGTGAAAAGGGAAAAACATCCAGTATGCAGAAGTCCTGTGGGCGAAAATGCCTTGTTGATGCTAGAGGTCAGAGGAGAATGGGCCGACTGATTCAAGCTGATAGAAGAGCAACTTGATTGAAATAACCACTCGTTACAACCGAGGTATACAGCAAAGCATTTGTGAAGCCACAACACGCACAACCTTGAGGCGGATGGGCTACAACAGCAGAAGAACCCACCGAGTACCACTCATCTCCACTACAAATAGGAAAAAGAGGCTACAATTTGCACAAGCTCACCAAAATTGGACAGTTGAAGACTGGAAAAATGTTGCCTGGTCTGATGAGTCTCGATTTCTGTTGAGACATTCAAATGGTAGAGTCAGAATTTGGTGTAAACAGAATGAGAACATGGATCCATCATGCCTTGTTACCACTGTGCAGGCTGGTGGTGGTGGTGTAATGGTGTGGGGGATGTTTTCTTGGCACACTTTAGGCCTCTTAGTGCCAATTGGGCATCATTTAAATGCCACGTGCTACCTGAGCATTGTTTCTGACCAAGTCCATCCCTTCATGACCACCATGTACCCATCCTCTGATGCTACTTCCAGCAGGATAATGCACCATGTCACAAAGCTCAGATCATTTCAAATTGGTTTCTTGAACATGACAATGAGTTCACTGTACTAAAATGGCCCCCACAGTCACCAGATCTCAACCTAATAGAGCATCTTTGGGATGTGGTGGAGCGGAGCTTCGTGCCCTGGATGTGCATCCCACAAATCTCCATCAACTGCAAGATGCTATCCTATCAATATGGGCCAACATTTCTAAAGAATGCTTGTAGCACCTTGTTGAATCAATGCCACGTAGAATTAAGGCAGTTCTGAAGGCGAAAGGGGGTCAAACACCGTATTAGTATGGGGTTCCTAAAATTTTTTTAATCTGAGTGTATGTATATATATATATATATACTAATAAAAGGCAAAGCCCTCACTCACTGACTCACTCACTGACTCATCACTAATTCTCCAACTTCCGTGTAGGTAGAAGGCTGAAATTTGGCAGGCTTATTCCTTACAGCTTACTTACAAAAGTTGGGCAGGTTTCATTTCAAATTCTACGCATAAGGGTCATAACTGGAAGCTATTTTTCCCCATATAATGTAATGGAGTCTTGAGTTGGAGATGGCGCGGGGAGTTTAGTGTGACATCATCACGCCTCCTACGTAAGTACGTAGAGCACAAGGAAGAACTCCAAACAGCGATCAGCACAAAGCGCCATTTCACAATTGAGAAGGCAGAAAAACATTATGAAGCAAATGATGCATACAAGCATATTCATAAGTACAGCTACTGCGGAAACAAAGCAGCGTGAACCGTAAGTTTATATTAAATTAAGTTCATGGGCTACCACTAGCGTTTGTAATTTAGTGCCTGCCCATATAAGGCCGTCCATCAGCGGCAATCCAATACAAACACTGCCGGTAAATATTCGTGTGAAGGACTGTGCTTATGCAGAGGAAGATGAGATGGTCAGGGTGGTGTTTGGCACAAACTCATTGAAACTGCGAGAGAAAGTTTTAAGTGCGGGTCTTAGCTGACATTACAGATGGCACCAGTACAGCTGGGAACCTTCGATGCAAGAACACCAAGCGGCTCCGTGAACTGGCGCAGTGCACAGACAAAAGCAACAGTTCCAAAGAGTGCTGAACAAAACCGAATTACACAATTGAGAAGGCAGCAAAAAATATGAGGCGTCTTATACATAGAATCATATTCATAAGTGCAGCTACTGCGGAAACAAAGCACACGGTGGAAAAAGTGAATGTCCTGCTAAAGGAAGACAGTGTAAAAAAAAACCGTGCATGCAGTTTGTCACATCACAGATAAAAGGAAGGCGAGCTGTTTATTGATGCAGTAAGGAACTAATCGATGAATGAAACCTCTTATCTTTACAGCGATTGACAAACACGGAATGTAACTTGAACACATCCTACAAATACGAGCCTGATTGAAAGAAATAATGATAATCAAATCCTTGATGACAGCAACATTCAATAACACTCACAAAACAATTACTGTATATTGACAATCATGTTACGTTATTTTTAAAATGTTCCCTTTTCTTTTCATAACTTCTACTTCTCCACTGCGATACGGGTATATATATATAATGTATATATATACCCGATCTACAATACATACTTTAGCATAGACAAGCCACATGCTGTGGCAATTGTAGAGTCTTAAGCCTCTAACGCCGACATTGAGGTTCGATTCGAGAGGGATGTACTGACTATGTACGCTACCGATTCATTTTACCTTCGATCTCCTTGGTTTGGGACGTATGAAAAATATTAGGTTAGCGCAGAATCATGTTACGTTATTTTTAAAATTTTCCCTTTCTTAGCACAAGCACAGCTGAGAAGCTTCGATGCATGTACTCCATAACGCGTTAAAAATAAGCATTTAATCACACTTTCAATTCCAAGCAAGCGGGAACTTTTGTCAATGCATGATTTCCTGGTACATCCATTACACTGATGCACACATCACAGCTACAAAAATGTTAGAGTCGGAATAAAGCGCGTTCCTCGACTGATCATTTCGACTTCCGAAGCCTTGATAAAAGCATGGTTTTGTGCACACTGAAAAGCAAGCAAAATTAGATGCATTACAGAAAGCGGACTTTGTGGCTCTTACTGGGGATCATTGGACTTCCGTGACCGTTAGTAATTCTAAATACATCTAATTACAAAATGTTCAATGATCACACTGTTTTAGCCTAATGTACAAAATAATTTTGGCTAATGTTACTCAGAGTTTAAAGAGTAAGCTGGTCAAATTACCTTTTATGTTTCTGACTTATTTTTTTAAGAAGAAAAACTGCACTTTATGGTGAAATTTTGGTTATTATTATTTAAAGACAATACTATTCTGCAAATGTACTTAAACTACCACTTTATTTTTAAGTCTGCCCAATTTTAACCAGGGATGATATTTTTGTTTCTGTTTTGAATTCAAATGCAGTTTAAAGGCTTTTTTTCAGAAATTAAAACAGCTTCAGTTTACAATATTCATGTCCATGTCTATTATTTGATTCTGTAAGCCCACTAAAACCGTTTTAAAAAAAAAAAAACATTTGCGATTTGGGGCAAATTTACGTGTCGATTACATACGATTAATCAAGATTAATTCTTACACAGCCTCTAATTAATTGGATTAATTTTTTAATCGAGTCCCACCTAATATATATATATATGTAGATATATATATGTAGATTTGTATATATATGTGTATATACAGTATATATGTAGATATGTATATGTTGTATATACAGTATGTATATATATATGTGTGTGTATATATACAGTATGTGTATATATATGTATATGTATATATATGTATGTGTGTATATGTGTATATATATATAACTGTATATATATATATATATATATATATATATATATATATATATATATATATATACCAGCAACACTCATATCAATGACAAAACAATTACATTAACAATCATCTTACGTTATTTTTAAAATCTTTGCTTTTCTTTTTCATAACTTCTTTAACACACTACTTCTCCGCTGCGAAGCGCGGGTATTCTGCTAGTATATATATATACAGTATTCCCTCCTCGATCGCGGGGGTTGGTTTCCAGAACCCCCGCTATAGACAAAAATCCGCGAAGTAGAAACCATATGTTTGTGTAGTTATTTTTATATATTTTACGGAGAGAGAGAGAGAGCGCTCGCAAAGAAAAGCAAACAATCAAAAAATCAATACGTGTGCTTTTAAGTTTGCTGCAGGATTTTTTAGAGGAGCATCAGTATCTTCTAAGCAAACAGCCTCTGTGCAAACAGCCCATCTGCTCACATCTCCTCCGTCAGGCGCAGAGAACGTCAGAGAGAGAGAGCGAGATTAAAGCAACAATCAAAAAATCAATACGTGTGCTTTTGTGCTTTTAAATATGCCGAGCACCGCAATAAAGCGGCATTTTTTTAGAGGAGCGTCAGTATCTTTTAAGCAAACAGCCTCTGTGCAAACAGCACCTCTGCTCATACCCCCTCCGTCAGGCGCAGAAAATGTCAGAGAGGGTGAGAGAGAGGCAGAGACAAGCAAACAATCAAGCTCCGCGCGGGATGCATATCTTATAGCATTGAGGAGTTTTAGTTAATATGTAATACATGCTCTGATTGGGTAGCTTCTAAGCCATCCGCCAATAGCGTCCCTTGTATGAAATCAACAGGGCAAACAAACTGAGGAAGCGTGTAGCATAAATTAAAAGACCCACTGTCTGCAGAAATCCGCGAACCAGAGAAAAATCTGTGATATATATTTAGATGTGCTTACATTTAAAATCCGCGATAGAGTGAAGCCACGAAAGTCGAAGCGCGATATAGCGAGGGATTACTGTATACACTCTTTGGGGTGCGAGCAACTGTTGCTGGGGGTGCCAGAATCCATCAAGGAAGAAAAATGAAAAACATTATTTATACAAAATCTTAATTTATTTATCCATTCCTAAATAATTAAATGGGCAGGCTATTTCATATCAGTGCAATACGCTGCTTGTTAAAACAGATGACTCCCGCTCTTACGTGCAAGTCTGCATGGATATTATGAACTATAATATCTGTTCAAGTTCTATTTAAATTTTAAATAGAAGGAATTTTTATTTAGTCGAAAGAAATATCTTTGGTAGGAATGTAAGTTAAATGTAGGCATCATTGCATAAATTTTTCTTTACTATACAAATGTAAAGAGTAAATTCGCCTTACATTCCAACCAAAGATATTTGTGTCGACTAAATAGAACTTGAAAAGATATATTTTTTCGAATGTGATTGCACAATTCAGATCGAGTTGACGTGCACCGACGCATCGAGCCCGCGTGCTATTGAAAGCTTCAGTTGGTGATCTGTCTTTCTGCGTTAACTGCATATTTTTTCATACGTCTCAAACCCAAGGGGATGCGAGGGTAAAATGAATCGGGAAGCACGTGTACATACTCAGTGCACCCCCTCTCGGGAATCGAACCTCAGACGTCGGCGCTAGAAGCGAAGCCTCTACCATTGCGCAACGGCGTGTGGTTTGTCTATTTGAGAGTTTGTAGATCGGGGTATATATATACATATATATATATATATATATATATATATATATACCCGCGTATCGCAGCGGAGACGTAGTGTGTTAAAGAAGCTATGAAAAAGAAAAGGGAACATTTTAAAAATAATGTAACATGACTGTCAATATACAGTAATTGTTTTGTGAGTTTTACTGAGTGTTGCTGTCATCAAGGATTTGATTATCATTATTTCTTTCAATCAGGTTCGTATTTGTAGGATGTGTTGTGTTCAAGTTACATTCCGTGTTTGTCAATCGTTGTAAAGATGACAGGTTTCATTCATCGATTCGTTTCTTACTGCATCAATAAACAGCTAGTCTTCTTCTTTATCTGAGACGTGACACACTGCATGCACGGGTTTTTTTACACTGTCTTCCTTTAGCGGGACATTGACTTTTTGTGTGCTTTGTTTCCACAGTAGCTGCATTTATGAATATGCTTGTATGTATCAGACGCTTCATATTTTTTTGCTGCCTTTTCAATTGTGTAATTCATTTTTTGTTCAGCGCTCTTTGGAACTGTTGCTTTTTGACTGTGCACTGCGTCAGTTCATGTGAGCCGCTTGGTGTACATGCATCGAAGTTTCCCAGCTGTGCTGGTGCCATGTCGTGCTATGTTCTTGATTGAAACAGGTGTTGTAGTAATCAGGCCTGGGGGTGGCTACGGAAATTGAACTCAGGTGTGATACACCACAGTTAGGTTATTTTTTAACAAGGGGCAATTACTTTTCACTCAGGGCCATGTAGGTTTGGATTTTTTTTCTCCCTAAATAATAAAAACCATCATTTAAAAATTGCATTTTGTGTTTACTTGTGTTATATTTGACTAATGATTAAATGTGTTTGATGATCAGAAACATTTTGTGTGACAAACATGCAGAAGAATAAGAAATCAGAAAGGGGGCAAATAGTTTTTTACACCACTGTATGACAGCAACAATCATAACAGTGACAAAACAATTACTTTGACAATCATGTTACGTTATTTTTAAAATGTTTCCTTTTCTTTTTCATTACTTCTTTAACACACTACTTCTCCGCTGCGATGCGTGGGTATTTTGCTAGTACTACAATAAACAATCCTCCACTTCCAGACACGTTGCCCTCCTACCACCCAGCTCAGCTCGCCGTCTGGGAGCTGCCACAGTCCTTTTATATTCCCTGACCCGGAAGTGTTCCCAATCCCCAGTCCATGTGATTCTTTATCACTTCTGGGTCAGATAAAACATCCTTTTCTTCATCCCGGAAGCACGTCATTCCCCTTGTCCATGTGACTCGGACGTACTTCCGGGGCATAAGGCAACTAACCATCGTTCCTCCCTGCAGCGTCTCCTAGTGGTCCCCATGGTATCCAGCAGGGCTGTGTATAAAAACTCCAATGTCCATGATTCCCTGCTGGTCTTCGGGGGACCTCCATACTGCAGGGAGGGCTCCACGTGGCGGCTTGGGGGTATTGACCGGGATGAACAGCCGGCCATACTCCACAATGAAAATTATAGTTATTGCACATGGAGAATAAAATTAGTATTCTAAATACTGTCTAAAATCTGGACCATTGATTATTTACAACTTCAGATTGTTATCCAATGAAATTGACATGTTGTTAATTTTAGAGCTTTTGTGTCAAATATTGGGTATGATTGTGAGGCACTAAGAAATTTATTTTTAATTAAAAATAAAAAAAACAATTTGTTAAATGCTTCAATTAACAAAATGTCTGGGACTGACAATATCATGCCATTATTGTTCTGTAAGATGATCACTATGATACTTGTTTAAAAAATGCACTGTGTGCTGTCTTAAAGACGGTTGAACATATCTGAGTAAGTTATATCCAAGATTCCATCTGACTTTCACTTTGGATCTATATCAGTTTCCACCTAAGACATTAAATGAAAGTAGGATATGGTATCTCTGGTTCCTTAGCTGAAGGTAAAGAAGAATAATTTCAACATTCAGCATGACAGCAATTAAAAGCACAAACCAATCCAGCCTAACCAATGAAGGACTTAGGAAAGGAAAATCAATGTCCTGGAAAATCCCAGTTAAGAGTCTGGTGCTGAGTCCTTAGAATATCTATGGATTCAAAGTGTGACTGAGCTTAAATTGTTTTGCAAGACGAGTGTGATAAAACTGCAAACATCCATGCATGATGAGTTAAAAAATACCAATCCAAACAACAACATGTGCTTCCTTAATGTGTTAAAGAATGAGCACAATTATGCAACCAAGGCATTATTTTTTATTTTTGGTTGTTAATTTCTATAAAATATCCATTTGATCTTCACATAAAAACTGTTGAATATTAGATATTAAGCTGGAATTTAAGGAAGGTTGTGCCAGCTTTTTATATACAGTGTAAATAGACTGCTAATATATTGCTGTGGGCATAATGTCTTGAATTTTGCATATCTTCTTTCATATTTCATTAAAATATATGGCATCTCTTTGGAAATAAGTAGTAGAATTCTAGAGTGTTTTTAATTTAATTCAGGATTATCATTCAGAACAAATCTGTACAATAGTTTTCACCTATCTGTGCAACACTGTATGTTAATATTCTGAACTGATCCGATTATCTTGTTATCTGAATTAAAGTCATTATGTTATAACATGTTCGTGTAATAGACAACCTAAGCTGTTTAGATGTCAGATTCATTGTTTTGTGTAGTTGCTTCTGTCTGTCAAAGGAGTTTTATGGATAACGGGGGCAAAGTAATTTGTTCATTGCTGCATTACTCTGATGTTTCATATGCTTGAGACTTTAGGGGCTCCTAATAACTGCCTTTAGAGGCCACTTATGGCATTTAAAGAATCATCCCCGATGAAAGTAATCCATTTGAGTGGAATAATGACTTTTGTTGGAAATGTCATACTTATTAACTGCAATTTTCAACTTTATTCAAATTAAAGGAAATATGTTCAGTATGTTCAACACAGTAATGTTATTAGCAAATCTAGAGATAAAAAGAAATAATATGCATTTAGAAATGTTTTGTGTTATTAAACTTAATTGCATAAAATGTATATCTTATGACCTGGTATTCTTATTTCAAGGAAAATTGGTGAAGGTGACATCTTTATACATAAACATACCTTGCAGATGGAAACTATGACTTTATGCATTTCTAAAACAACATTTTGCCAAAGGTGGTTACCATGTAAAGAGATATATTGCAGTGAATGTTTTATTCTGCTTTTAATATTGTTATTGGAAATACATACTTAAGTTTTTAATGCATTACTTGCAAAGCTGGTGATGATTGAGGTACAAGCACTTATTCATGTAAATGAAGTAGTACTTTTTTCTCTTTATGTCTTAAGTGAATCATAATGGAAAGCAACTGTAGGTCATAAAAATCTTTTCTCTTAAATGCTAATGAAATTTCTCCATTCTCTTCATTAGCAGACTGCCATTATCAGTAATTTGTAGCCTTCTCTTTGTTCCTTGTTTGTAATGAATGCTAGATTCTAGAGAAGCTCAGGGTACAAAAATACTTCAGCTATTGTCTTCAGCTTAGTTAGAGTGTAAAATTGCTAATGTCTTAAGCTATGTAAGAATACAAGATCAAAAGATCTTAAGTTGGCACCCATATACACATAGTGACTCTTGCCTCAGCAATTGAACCCTATTTTAAATATTAGTTTATTTATCTGTGAAACTAATAAAGCATATGTAGGGTAGAGCCTGCACCTAAACTTTACTTTAAAGCAACCACATTTATTCATACTGTGTATGCTGTCTTTTAACTCAGTAGTCAAGTTTCTAAACAGCATTGAAAGTAAATGACATAGATATTCATCATTATGTGTCATCCCCTGTGTGTCTGCTATCGTGAAACAAACCTCATCTATTACTCCATACCTTGTTTAGGCTGCTTTTTTGGCAATACAGTAATATCAATGACATTGTTTATAAATCATTCTGAGCATTTCACATTTGCATTCTTGTGTGAAATTTTATCCCAATAATATTGAGAAAATGAAAGAAAAGTCAGTCATTCACTCATTTTCTAGCCCACTTATTCCTGAACAGGGTCACTAGGGAAGCTGGAGCCAATCCCATCTAGCATAGGGCACAAGGCTGGATCAAGCCCTGAACAGAGCACCATTCCATCACAATGAAAGAAAATAGAAATAGCTTAAATAATTAATTTTTATATTACTTTTGCATTTTTATATTTATAAGTGATGCCAAGCTGTTGAATGAAAAAACTTGATTGTTTGCCCAGTCTTGGTATTTTGTTAATAACTGCGGAGAACTAAACTAATGATGGAGTATCGTGCAATCGTTTGCATCTGTTGGTACATAGTTCATTTCCATATTTTACCAGTGTGTGTCACTTGTGAACCAGAGCATATTTTAGCAGCAGTAGTTGGCACAAATGCACAGTAGCACTTAAACATAAACACTTGCATTATTAATATATCAAGCTTTCTATATATAGACTGTGCAAGGAGATGCACAATCAATGCACAGAAGCAATTTAACTAATTTCTAATAGGAGTTAACAGAAAATGGAAAAAAAGGTCAATGGTCAGGAGAATTTTCTAATCAAAGGGCCATATAATGTTGGGAAAATGTGGAGGCAGCCACACGTTTAGTTGTCCATTTGAACCCAAATAATGACTGAGCTGTTGTTAATTTGTTCAACTCATAGTTGATGCAAGGGAAAGTAAAGTGTTAAAAACAAAATATATTACTGTATTTACCATAGTTGCTCAAAATGCATTAAACTTGACCTATTAGGAGAAACCATAGTAAAAATATGTTTTATTTTTCAACATAATAGCCTAGAACACTAAAATTTACTACACTTTTTATGTCACTCAAATGAAATCCATGCAGCGTCTGCTACCTCATATGCTCTCACTCCTCAAATCTTCAATAGAGTTCACACCACAGTGGCAAAATTTTCTTTTGTTATTAACTACTCTCAAAGGCCAACTGAACCTTGTGTCATCTTTGAGAGAAGTCATGCCACAACAGAATTCCATAGCACATTTCTTGACATATGATAGGGACTAATCCTTGCACTTGTTAGCTACACTACCGGTCAAAAGTTTTAGAACAACTCAGTTTTTCTTTAAATGTAATCAATGTTGAAATGCAATGAATGACATAAAATGGTGAAAAGGTAAGCAGTAAACTGCCAGAAGTTTAATTTGAAAGTTTAGATTAACAAACTGAAAAAAATACAATTTTAAAATATTCCAAATGGGTCTTCTTTAGGGAACAACTAATAGGTTACAAATATAATTTACACAGTTGTCCCAACTTATGTCGATTACTTTAAAACCCTTTGTCTGTCTTAAAGCAGAGTTGGAACAGACTGTGTTACTGCACCCTCTGAAGTGTGCCTTGGACAATGTTACACTGTAAAAAAGTTGAAAATTCCAACACAGTCCAAAGGCAATTGGAAACTGGAAGAAACTCTGATAGGAAGACATTTGGTAGACCCAAAGTCACAACTCAATCAGAAGACAAGTTTATGAGGGTCACCAACTTGTGTGACAGGCGCCTCACAGCACAACAACATTTTAGGTCATTCATTGCATTTCAACTAATAACATTTATAGAAAAACTTACATCATGAAAGATTAGATTCCTCTTATTATAAGCATGTAAGATAAATCAACAGTTAAGTCATTTATCAATAGCCTTTTCTACTTCTCTTTACCAAGGACGCCAATAATTCTGGTGAGTACTGTACAGTGTTGCTTTGTAACTGTGCTGAGCACTTCTCTGAAAGGGCAGTGTAAGTGAACAGTTGCTTATTTTAACTTCCACCGACTGGACGAGCAGGCTGAGAAAAATTCTGGAAACCTCTTTTGTAGTCTATACTTCAGAATGCAGTGTCCCATCTTGTATTTAACAAGCCGAGACGGGCACATGTCACTCCTCTCTTCAGGTCATTACATTGGCTCACTGTGAGAAGCGATTAAAGACCCATCTGTTCTGTGAATATCTGTTGAATTGACGAAGAAAAAAAATACATTGCGATATTTTATAATCTTGGTTAATTTAAGTTTAATTGCTTTAGTGATTGTAATCTATCATTGTAAATGTATGTTATTGCATCTTTTCACTTGTGGCAATCAACTTTTGTTACCCATCCAATTACATTTGCTGAACAAATATATAGCCTAATGTTACTTGATTGTTTACCTCTTTTGTAAGTCACTTTGGATAAAAAGTATCTCCTAAGCAAATTAATGTAAATGTAAAAGTCTATGGCAGGGTTGTTGAACTCCAGGCCTGGAGTGCCGCAGTGACTGCAGGTTTTCATTCCAACCCTTTCCCTAATCAGTGACCAGTTTTCACTGCTAATTAACTTCTTTTCCCTTCATTTTAATAGCCATGTTTTTAAGAGTTAGTCCTCTGAATTGATTAATTTCTTCATTAAATGGCAACCAGATGGAAATGAGATGTGAAACAAGTCAACAAATGACAAGCTAAATTGGGGCTTCAAACTTCAGCCAATTTCACTCTAACCAGTTTCTTAATGAGAAGCTGATTCTTGCTGTTAATTAAACCCATCATTTAATTCAGTGGCTTGTTGTTGCTCTCATTCTGCCAAGGCAGGCATTTCTAAAAAGGTTGATTTTCCTTTTTAAGAACACCGTCAAAATGTATTGGTGACCTGAGAAATCAACCTTACCGAGACCTTCACCTTTCTTTATTTTCAAATATAGTGTCATGGTCATGTGATGGCTTGTTTTGTGTCCTATTATTGTTTGACTTCTAATTATGGAAAATAGACAAATTAATAGGCCTGAGTCAAGTTAACTAAAACTCAGGCAAAAGAAACTAATACCTTGTCTATGGTATTTATTAATTTATTTACCTTTAATTAACATTGTCAATTGACAAGTTGCATTTCAACTGATAAAATTTGAAGAAAAACTGGAAAAACTGAAGTGTTTATTGGTGTGTGAAACAGTTGTGTGTGATGTACTGGTGAGTATATGAGTACCATATTTACAGAATACATTCATGCTACAAAACGTATTACAAAAATTCCAAGAACGTCATCCACTTTGTTGGTAAGATTTATATATTTTTTTCCACTCCATGTTTCCATCAAGTACTGAAGTCTATTGTGTTTTTTCTTTTTTTTTTCTTTTTGTAGATGTTATGGTGCTTTATGCAGATTTACTCTTAAAATCAACACAAAATAAAACTTTAACATTATTAGGTCCATGATAATTAACTCTAGATAACGATTGAATGTTTATTAATAGTTTTTGCACAAGGCGAAGAATTTTAAAATATGAATCACAATAATGTATTTATCTCTGTGGGAGTGTCACATTGATCTGGTCATATTTTTTTATTTTTGATATACTTTCTATAGTCACAATGTATATACTCATTGAATGTTAAGAATATGTAGTATACATTTCATTGTTGCGGTGGGCTGGTGCCCTGCCCGGGGTTTGTTCTTGCCTTGTGCCCTGTGTTGGCTGGGATTGGCTCCAGCAGACCCCCGTGACCCTGTGGTAGGATATAGCGGGTTGGAGAATGACTGACTGACATTTCATTGTTGATATACAGTATTCATTAATGTGTGTACATATTTTTAAGCACAATATTTGCCGTATTCAACTAAAAGTAATATTTACTGTCACATTTATTCTTGCCATATTTTTTATTTATGATACACTTTCAATATTCATGGAACATTGAATATTAAGAATACATACAAATCTTTCATTGTTGGTATATACAGTACTGATATGTGTATGTGTTTATTATTTAGGCATTTACTGTATGTATTTACTGTATAGAAGTACATTTTCTTCCAGGGTTTTTACTTTAATTTGGAATTACTGCAATGGACATACAAAATACAACGGTCCTACAATTAAATATGTTCAATTTCCCCAAACAGACATGCCACTTTATGGAGTTAAAGTTAATTTATTTAGTCATTTAGTCATTTGAGCTTCAATCATTAGTGACTGTGTGGTGAAGAAGAAAACATCAACTGCACATTCTTTGATTTATTCATGGCCAGTAGTGCTACAAGGTCCTCAAAACACAATACAACTGCTTATTTTTGTGTTAGCCATCTGTTGAGTTGTTTTGTCTCCATTGTGCAATTGTTTCTATTTCATATCAATCCATTTCCTACATCAGCTGATTATCTCTGCTTTTATATATTTGTTACTTGTCTTCATTTGGATAAAAAGCAATTCCATGAACATTTACTGTCAGCTTCAACAAGGGGCTCTGGCCAGAAAATGTAATAGAAATGTAAAATACTGAGCAGATTGTATTTTATGAAGTAGTTGTGTGCATTTTTCTCAGATAAAACCTGCAACCTTAAAATGAAAGCTACAATTGCATCATTTATCTGTTTTTTCACAAGAAAAAAGTATTTAAAAGAAAAATTCACTGAACTGTAAAGACAAACACATATTAAGCTTAATTTTTTAGATACCTTCTAGCATAAAATAATGTAAAAACAGTTATGTCATTCAATTTTTCTCAGGTCACAGATATTGCAGATGCCATGATTTTGAAACAACTGTTTGAAAATTTGTTTCAAAATGGGGTGGTGGTTGTTGCAACTTCTAACAGACCTCCAGAAGGTAGGTGTTAAAGTATTTTATTTTGTTATGGCTAATTGCTAGTGTAAAGGGAGACAAATACTACAAATAACAGTAGTATAACAAATAAATATGTCCTACATATTTTTTTTTCTCATAAGTAACTATTATAATGCATCCATCCACCCTGTAACCTAATTATCCTGTTCAGGGTAACAAGGAATGAGTGCCAGTACTGGCAGCACTGGGTATAAGATGGGAAATCAAACCTGCATAGAGAACATTTTATGCACGCATCTACACTCACTTGACATAGGCCTGTTTAACCTTACCAGTTAATCTAATGTGGAAGCAAGCTTGAAAGAATCTCCACACAGGCAGAACATACCAACTCTGTACAGGCAATATCCAGGACATGATTCAGGTTCACTCTGAATCTGTGAGACAGCAATGCTAAGTGCTGTGACATCATACACTTCATTATAACTAAAATGTAACAAAGTAATTCATTTTTAAAGATAGTATTGTTACATTTTTCATGTGTGAAACTGTTTGGGGTGAAAAGTATTTTTTTTAATTAATTTTTTAACTATAGCACCCTTATTCTGAGGAATAATTCATATTTTTGTATTTATTGACTATAGTCAGATTTTTGGAAAGCTTTTGTAAATTTGATTTTATGGAATTTATGCTTTATGTTTTTCATTCTTGCTTAATTATTTAAAGATAAAAATCATAAAATATTGTAATCACTGTTCATCAGAGTGGATTGTAAATAAAGCCAATTTTTTTTCCGTTATTTTACAGTAGGACTGAAAATAATAAGTCAAAATGTAAATGACTATATTTATGGTTAATGACATTGTAGTGTTGTGATTTAACTTTCCTGTGTAATTGCGCCCAAAAATGCAGTTCACCTTAAAAAAAAGATTGATTTAAATTTAAAACAGCAGTGCCCAGTGAAACTGTTAGTTAAATGTCCTATAATCTTCTACCACAAATACACCATGTGTGCATGTTGAACATCCTGTCAGTGTGCACACTAACATGTTAATTAAACATTCCAAAAATAAATTTTAATATTAATTATATGCAAAGGTTAAGGGAATAAATATGTGGTTTGAGGTAAACTAAACTGGGGTTGTGTTCATATTGTGGCTACATGCATAGTTAATGCATAATTTTTCAAGTGGTCATTCAGTTAATAATTATAGAAAATGTAGTGGTTGACAAATAACCATTATGATATTTTTCCCAGGGAAAAAAATGTTCTGCCCAATGAAAGATGTCCTCAACACACCCGTGTGTCATTTATTGATATGTTTAGTTCTCTTGAAAGTTTGCAATTTGAAACACAACTGATATTACTGATATTCAACAAATAATTGTTCGTTTAATTTAAGATTTTAAAAATTAGAGGAGAAGTAGTAGAAACTACAACCTTTTATCATGCAGGTAGAATGGCTTTTGGGCTTGCACACCAAATCATAAACTGAAAGTGCCGAATTCAGGACTCGGACATAGTTTTGTTTCATAGAACTAGGTGTTTACATTCCTAATTGAATACATGAGACTTTCAGATTAGATTCAGTGGAATTGTCAAATGAGTGATGGCGCCTTCCTGGGTTATCAAGTGGGTGCCCCCTTTCCTCAACGTTTCGCTGATAGGCCCATGACGTCTCCAGAGGGTTCAGTAATGAATCCCGGCGTCCCAGGCTCACCCCAAGACGCCATCTACCCAGTTGAGGCCCAGCTAGAGTTCTTCCTTTTGAGACAGTGCCACTGACTGCGCTTTTCAACAGTGCTAGAGATGTCCTTCAATGCTTGCTGGTGAGCCTGTCCCCACACTCCCAGAGTAGCCTTGATGTTGAGGTGGCAATAAACCCTCGACTGATCTGACCTTAGCTTTCCAGCCGCATTGTTGCACATCAGTTGTATGATCAGCTTATCTCAGCTTTTTGTGTTCATAGGCCTCCTCCACTGCATCCTTCCATGGAACATTAATCTTAATGATGTTGACGAGCTGGAGTGATTCTGACCATAGCACAAGGTCAGGTCTGAGGTTGGTAGATGCAGTAGTAGAGTTTTTGACCTAGGTCCACCAACAATTTCCAATCTCACATACCACCCAGCTGCCCTGAGTCCGGTCCTGGAGTGGCATGTCCGGCTTGGCCCTCTCCTTCCCAGACAAATGTTATTGCCATGGAAAAAATGTTATTGCTGATGGAATAAATGTTACGGCCGATGGAATAAAGGGGGAGGAAGGATGTTCACACTTGTCCATTGTTTCTCCAGCACTTCTGCCTTGCCTGCTGGTGGTGGTCGGAAGGATTGGTGGCGCCAGTGTTCGGCAGCCTCACTTCTGTCAGTGTGCCCCAGGGCAGCTGTGGCTACATAGTAGCTTATCATCACCAGCGTATGAATGTGTGTGTGAATGGGTGAATGACTGTTGTGTTGTAAAGCGCCTAGGGGGGTTCTTGAACTCTAGTTAGGCGCTATATCAAATACAGGCCATTTACCATTTACCATTTACTGTAGCACCTGGTTGTGTTGCCAGGTGTACCGGCCTTGAGAGAGGCTGGTCTAGCACCCCACCAAGATGTGTTTTAATGATGCTGGTGACAGACAGAGCAAGCATGTGAGATCTTCTTCATACCACTGGCTTAGATTTTTTGGAGATGACATGACAGCATAGGCAGCCTTGATGGTGAAGCTTGCTCTAAATGCCTCCATCTCCCATAGCTTCCTTTTCTCTACTCCTTCCCATCTCAGCCACTGCCCTTGCTTAACCTGTGCAATGGCCTTCTCTTGCCTTATTGTCTCCTCCTGCTGGCGAATCTCTTGCACCACAAGTCTGCGCCTCTGAGACAGCGTGGCCTTGCTCCAGGATGGTGTGCTGGCCTCAAGTCCAAAACCACCCCTTCCTTGCTGGACCTGACCCACAATGTCCCTGTGCATGAGTGTTGCCTTTGCAAGCTTGGTTGCTTCTGCTGGTGAACACTTCCTACCGGTATCTAAATTTGGGGCAACTTGGGCCACAACAGGATCCCTTGACTCTTCTAGCCTCACCTTGGGGCACTTGTACTCCTCTAGGAAGACCAAGCCATTTCATCATGTAAGAGCTAAGCAGCTGCTCCAGCTTATCCACTTTTGTGACTGGAACCTCATACAGGGTTTGGGGCCACATGAGACATGGAAGGAGGCCAAACTGCAAGCACCAGAGCTTCAATTTGCCAGGGAGAGAAGTTTTGTCGATGGTCTCCAGGCCACAGATAGCATCCTTCCTGACCTGTTCTACCTGGTCCCTGTTCTTGAGCGATTCACTGTACCAATGCCATAGGCTCTTAACTGGCTTCTCAGAGACTGTGGGAATCGCCCCATTAGCCAACCACCCTTAATGATGGAAATGCTTCTAGACTTAATTGGTTTGATCTTCATCTGGGCCATCTCAATGTTATCTTGGATCTTTCTGAGCAGTATCTGAGTACAAGCCTTGATTGTGGTAAGTATTGTAAGATCATCCATAAATGCCCCTGATAGGTGGCATCCTCAGACCAGGTCTTATGTGCTTTCCTCCAACCACCCATCGAGATGCTCTAATGATCACCTCCATAGCCATGGTGAAGGCTAGAGGGGAGATGGTGCATCCTGCCATGATTCCCACCTCCAGACATTGCCATGCTGTGGTGAAACCTGCTATTGTTACACTGAATGTCCCGGAAATAAGCCTTGACAAGATCTGTAAGAGACACTGGTACACTAAAGTAGTCAAAGGCAGTCCAGAGGAATTTGTGAGGGACTGAACGAAAGGTTTTGGCAAGGTCCAGAAACACCACATGCAGATTTCTTCCCTCCTTCTTGGCAACCTGAATCTGGTGCCAGATGGTGCTAGTGTGTCCCAGACAGCTGGAGAAGCCCGAGATGCCTGCCTTCTGAATTGATGTATCAATGAGGTGGTTTCTTTGCCGGTAACTGGATAGCCTTTGAGCCACGATGCTGGAGAAGATTTTGCCCTCAACATTTAGGAGGCTTATCTGGCAGAACTGACTGATTTCTGAGGAATCCTTTTCTTTGGGAATCAGGATTCCCCCAGCTCTCCACCAGGATGTTGGGATGCCCTTTTTGCGCCATACCACTTTCATGAGCCTCCACAGGAATTGCAGTACACCTGGTGCATTTTTGAAGAGCTTGTATGGATCTCCATTGGGGCCTGGTGGTGATGATTCCCTTGCTTTATTCACGATGTTCTGCACTTCACTCCATCAAGGTGGGGTGGTGTCTAGCTGGTGCACCGAAGGATGGATAGGAGGCATGTCAACTGGGAGAGTGATCTTTTCATAGCATCTGCTATCTGCACAGGACATTTCCATATGCTTCTCCAGGTATACCATTGACACAGAGAGACTCCCACTCTTCTCACAAATTTGAAAGTGTCTTTGTAGAAGCATGCTCTTGTCCTCTCCTTCCTCTTGTGCTTCTTCACAAGGTTTTTAGCTCTCCTCAGTGTTATGAGCATGCACTGAATTTCTGCTTGCAGCAGATTTATCCCATCTCTCTCCTCTTCTGTGTCATTTCTCCATTGCTTATTCAGCTGCCTTCTCTCTCGGACCAGTCAATTTATTTCCCTCTGCCTCCTTGACATATTAGGGATTGTTGGTGCTGTACTCTTTCTCTCTACCACCCCAAGTCACTTTGCTCAGTAGGAGTAGATTACTTCCCCCATAAAGTTCCAACTTCTTCAGCGTGGTGCCGTGGAGAGTCCCCAATATGTTGCTGAGGTCTAAATTGACCTCCTTCCACACCTCCTTTTCACAGGACTTTGGCCAGTTTATCTGTTGCTTCTTCCCCTAAATCTTTTTCTCCACTGTTGGTTGTACTGGGCTAGGTTCAGGTTGCTGCCCCGTGTCTATCTCCTCCTCTCCTGTGACAGGGTTGTTGATGTCCTGCAGACTTTGGTTTTTAACCTGCTGCTGAACTTGAGTCAACTGAATCAAACTGCTTCTTAAAAATATGTGTTCTGGTAATTTAAGAAAGACAGAATAAGCAATTGATGTCTAACTGAAATTTGAGTTTAGCTTATGTGACTACTGCATGTAAAATTTTTGAACTTTAAAGTCTCAAAGCTTGAGCTTTTAGTTAAAGTCACTATACCCCAGATTGTTTTGTTCAAAGTTCTAAATATTTATGCCACAATGTTATGAACTTCTAAGAAGTTGTTTGGCTATTGTTGGTATTAGCTTTAAGAACACTAATCTTCAAAACCTCATAGCTAAATAATTGGATTTAACCCAAAACGTAGTCAGGTCTAATGACTAGAGTGTGCAAGATGTTCACAATATTTCATAAAAAATCCTCCATTTATAACGCTATCCACAAAATAGTCAAATAGTATATATTTCCGCAATTGCACAAAACCTGTTCTAAAGATATCAAAACATATATATTTTTTCATGAAACATATTTTTTCTCTGTAAATGAAATATGAACATAGGAAAAAGTAGTCTATTTCATCTAGCCTTCAGGGCATGTTATCTGAAGAATATGAATATAAATACTATATAAAGGAAATGTTTTCATAGTTGATAAAGCCATAATGGAATGGCTTTCAAATTTGAATTATTTGTCAAGTTGTATGCCTCTGTTATTTCTTATTATAAATGTTTCAAACTGTTTCATTGAATAAATTGGAGGGAGAATGTATGTACGAGTCCATGTAGACTTTGCCTGAACTTACAATTGAAGCTGTAACCACTGGGCTAACATGCTGCACCAAAAAAAAATCAGTGTCACTGATTAGTTGTATTTTGATGCACTATTATCAAAGGCATTTCAAAAATTTTGATAACATACAGTAGTGTTTTGTTTTTGGTGGCATTTCATTGGCATTATGATGGGTTAGTGAATTTCATGTGCCAAAGGTAGAGAAATTAGATCTCCTCTTTTTGATCTTTATAATGGAATGGAAAAATGCATTATAAATTTAGATAGTTATATGGTTATAAAACCTTTCTTTTTCAGACCTCTATAAAAATGGACTTCAGAGGGCCAACTTTGTACCATTCATCACAGTGTTGAAGGTAAACAAAAGTTATGCTTTTTATGTCTTTATAATTGATTGTACACTTGTTGATATAGGTATGCACAGAACGGAACTTCTTGGATATTCCAATAATTAATAGCGAAAGAGACATATCAAGCAGAAGTTATCTAGTCAATGGAAATAATAGACTGCTTACCTTTCAACGTTAGGAGAAAGGAAAAAGTAGATGGTTAACAAAAGTGTTTACTGCATTGCTTCTTGTTAATAAATAAATGTGTTTGCATTATGCATCATTCAGACAAAATAATTATAGCTTATGATGTGATTGGAAGTTGAGATGTTTTTCATGTATAGTGACACTTTTTAGATCTGAATATTTTTGTTATAAATTAGTCAGTATAAAAAACCTGCTGTTCATTTTTCTCTTAATATATAGGTTGATATGTAGACAGCAAGCTGAATCAAAAGTATGTATTAAAATACCTCTCTTTAAAAACATAGTGGCACAGAAATAAAAAAACATGCCCAATAGGAGGTACATAAATGCACACAGAAGATGGCATAACTTAACAAAATCTGTCCTCCCTTCCTTATTATTATGTGCTTTAAAAAAAGTTACCTGGTAAAATTAATAATCAGCTTGTTGATTTGATTTCAGTAGAGATATTGCTTTATTTTATTTATACTGTAGAACAGATTATTTTATATGTTTATAATTTTCTATTTTAAAATGCATTTTATATTTGGTAATTATCAATACGAGTTAGTTTATGAAGTGGAATGAAATTCTGAACTTTAAAATTAAAAATATAAGTATTGGGAAAAATACCTGGACACAGATAGACACTGAGATAGCCAAATCCGAAACACACGCTATTTATTTTCACAGCACAACACAGCCACAATAAACTCAGCTCACAATCCTTTTTTTGACTTTCTTTTCTTTCTCTTCTGCCGCCTCCACTCCTCTTTCACAAGCTCTATCCACTACCAGCCGACTCCAGCTCCCTGAATGAAGTGAGGCAGCCCCTTTTATGGCACACCCGGATGTGTTCCAGGTGCTCCCTGATGATCTTCTTGCAGAACTTCCTGGTGTGACGGAAGTGCTGATGTCCAGGGCTCTGAGATGGAGTTTGGATAGGATGCTGCAGAATACATCCTTTGTTTAGTTAAAGCACACTAAATATGATTCCATCTTGCAACCCATTTTGTAATCTTGAGTTCATGTGATACTGTGATTCTGTAAATGAAACTGAACTGCTTAAACAATCCTAAACTATCAGAGTTGGTTTTAGTAAGCCATCACTGAACCCAACAAAATTAAAAAATGTTGGCATAAATTGAATTGAAGGCAGGACTCTTTACCAATGAATAATGTGGGGAGATGGGTGTTCAAGTCAGAAGGTCGTTCCCATGAGTCTTTGGATTTACTGTTTGGGTATGTGGTAAAAATTCCAGAAGAAACTATATCAAAATTTGTTATCAAAAAAAGCATTAATTTTGCATGTTTGAACAAGCAACTGGATAACAGACATGTGAATTATGCAACATGAGTGTTGGGTTCAATTTTACATTTTTTTTATTATTGCCTTTTCACATTGTTTGCCTTTTTACACCACTGGTCACCATTGAGTTCTGTTGTACCATAAGTTTCTTTCTCCCCATTCTGCATGAAAACATGAAATTCATTTTTCTTTCTCAGAAACCACTACTAAATACATGGGATAAAGTATTTTTGGGCGCAGTATTAATTTAACGTGTCAAATATTTCATATCTCAGGTACGCCTGTATCAAATCATTATTAGTATGTAATTATCCCGATCAGTGGCCCTAATTTAATAAAAAGCAAAAAAAAAAAAAAAATTACAAAACATATAACATTTGTAGTACTCCACCAAAAAATATTTTTTTATGCAACTCCTTTTGCATAATCTGCATGTCAGTTGTCCAGTCTTATGAATAAAACATGGAAACTAGGAATTGGATATAATAAACAGGAAACTAAAACGTCATGGAGTTGAGTTTTTGAATTGAGGGCACGCCTCTCGACCTCCTTCATTGGTCAGGAGTCCCATTTTCAATTCAAAAAGCAATAGGTCCATTGTTTCCACTCTAACATTGCATTCTAAGGTCTACAGAAATGGTCTTGGGACTAACTGTTGTAGTACTACACTTTTTGTGCAACATTGTGTAAAATTAGGCTTCTTAAATTTTTAGTTTCTAGTCTATTGAACTGTATGTGTGGTTTTGTTTTGTATTTTGATGTGGATAAAAGCATTTGCTAGATGAAAACATTATAGTAACCTAATCAAGGCATCAGTAATGCCAAGATACACGTCAGGGTCATAACAAGAGAAAGTGGATGGTAAAGGTGTAGTAACATCTGATTTAGACAATTAACATAATCATTACAAAATATTTTTGCTGAATAAAGAATAACTGTATGAGCAGCCTCACTCCAGTTCTAAAGGATGCAAAGTGACAAAAATGGACTTTCAACCTTGATTTAAATGCTTAGAGTGAGGAGGCATCTGTTTCTGTAAACTGAAAGATAAATCATCCCTCAGTCTTGAATTTCTATAGTTAAAGATTCTTTCCCTGCACTTGCTTTATTTATACTTGGTATCTTAAGAAGAAGGGCTGTATTAAGGCATTTATGAACCTAGGCTGTGAGAATTCTGAGGCTTCCCAAAGTAGAATATTTTTTAAATATTAATAATAACTTTTTGAGTACTATCTCTTAAATGCAATTTTGAAGTAATGTGTTAATTCCAATGTAAGAGGAAAGTGAAAAATGAATTTGTAGCCTCACAATAGTTTAAATGTTCATAGAGTGCACAAAAGCATAAAAAGTGTGACTCTAAAGTAAACAGTAGTCTTATCAAACAGCATCATGCATAAAAGCCTGCTGCATGCCTGATGCACATTACCTTTTTAAAACTAGGTGAAAATCATAAAAATAAATTCTCCAATTATGTTACAGGATCATTTTTCTTGCTTTACTTGACCACCCATTTGCATATTGCTTTTAGTTATTGCATGGCTTGCCTCGGTTGCTCCTTCTTCTTGTGCTGCACCTTTGTAGTTTTCCCTCTTACTGGTCTGAAAAGTCTGTGACATTCGGTGACTTTCATTGCAAGTTAACTAATGCTTTAATCTAGCCCTGTACTTTCAAGAATGACATTAAATATCATTAACCTTTATCGGAAACATAAAGATATTTCACAAAAAATAAAGTATTTTAATTTAAAACATTGTTTTCAATACATTGTATTCAATATCTGTGTTCCCCTTGAACTTTAATATATACTATAGGTTGTGGTCCCTTTGTAACAGGGAGGTTTCTTGTCCAAATTCATACACTGTATACCACTTCCTTAGCACCATTTTCTTACTTACAGTGTCCTTCTCCTTAGGTCACATCATCTCCTATTAATGAGGAGTACATTAATACAACTTACTAAATCAGAACTGTCTGTTAGTCTGTGTTTTTTTTTATGTCCAAAACAGAAATCATCAAACCAGCTAGATGCAATATAAATGACTGGAGAAAGTGATTTAAATGCCACTCCTTTTTGACCCAGTGTATTCAGTTAAAGTAACAACCACTTAAATTTCCAGATGCATTGACCATCTAACAATTGACAACTCAAGGTTTATGTGTATCTGTTCCTGGTGTCTTCGTACATGGGTCCTAAGAATCATAGCTCTTGACCACTCTTCCACATTTAGTTTTGTACCTTCTATTAAACATTATTAAAAGATTTACCATATTGGTATATTACCCTTTGGAAGCACATTATCACTAGAATTATCTTCTGTACTTAAAGGTAAAGCATCTTGTGATACATTAGTTATAAAATGTGTTCACACTCCTCTTGGATTTTTTTCACAACATTATATTCATATATATATATATATATATATATATATATATATATATATATATATATATATATATATATATATATATATATATATGTATACTGCTCAAAAGAATTAAAGGAACACTTGTTAATCAGAGTATAGCATAAAGTCAATGAAACTTATGGTATATTAATCTGGTCAGTTAAGTAGCAGAGGGGGTTGTTAATCAGTTTCAGCTGCTGTGGTGTTAATGAAATTAACAACAGATGCACTAGAGGGGCAACAATGAGATGACCCCCAAAACAGGAATGGTTTAACAGGTGGAGGCCACTGACATTTTCCCTCCTCATCTTTTCTGACTGTTTCTTCACTAGTTTTGCATTTGGCTACAGTCAGTGTCACTACTGGTAGCATGAGGCGATACCTGGACCCTACAGAGGTTGCACAGGTAGTCCAACTTCTCCAGGATGGCACATCAATACGTGTCATTGCCAGAAGGTTTGCTGTGTCTCCCTGCACAGTCTCAAGGGCATGGAGGAGATTCTAGGAGACAAGCAGTTATTCTAGGAGAGCTGGAGAGGGCCATAGAAGGTCCATAACCCATCAGCAGGACCAGTATCTGCTCCTTTGGGCAAGGAGGAACAGGATGAGCACTGCCAGAGCCCTACAAAATGACCTCCAGCAGGCCACTGGTGTGAATGTCTCTGACCAAACAACCAGAAAGACTTCATGAGGGTGACCCAAGGGCCCCTTGTCCTCTAATGGGCCCTGAGCTCACTGCCCAGCAGCATGCAGCTCGATTGGCATTCATCATAGAATACTAGAATTGGCAGATGTACCACTGGTGCCCTTTGCTTTTTACAGATGAGAGCAGGTTCACCCTGAACACGTGACAGAAGTGAAAGGGTCTGGAGAAACCATGGAGAACGTTATGCTGCCTGTAACATCATTTAGCATGAGCAGTTTGGTGGTGGGTTAATGATTGTCTGGGGAGGCATATCCATGGAGGGTCACACAGACCGCTACAGGCTTGACAAAGGCACCTTGGCTGCCATTAGGTATCAGAATGAAATCCTTGGACCCATTGTCAGACCCTATGCTGGTACAGTGGCTCCTGGTGCACGACAATTCCTGGCCTCATGTGGTGAGAGTATGCAGGCAGTTCCTGGAAGATGAAGGAATTGATACCATTGACTGGCCACCACACTTTCCTGACCTAAATCCAACAGAACACCTCTGGGACATTATGTTTTGGTCCATCCAATGCCACCAGGTTGCACCTCAGACTGTCCAGGAGCTCAGTGATGCCCTGGTCCAGATCTGGGAGGAGATCCCCCACAACACCATCTGCAATCTCATTAGAAGCATGCACCGATGTTGTCAGGCATGTATACAAGAACACAGGGGCCATACAAAGTGCTGCGTACAATTTTGAGTTGCTGCAATTAAATTTTGGCAAAATGGACTAGCCTGCCACATATTTTTTTTACTCTGAGTTTTGGGGCGTCTTTGAATTCAGGGCTCTGTAGGTTGATCATTTTCATTTCCATCAAACGATGTGGCATCCTTTCGTTCCTAACACATTACCCAGTCTATATCAGTATAGATATCCAGGAGGATTTCTTTTTCCCATTGAGATCTGATGTGTTTTCAAAGTGTTCCTTTAATTTTTTTGAGCAGTTTATATATATATATACTAGCAAAATACCCGCGCTTCGCAGCAGTGAAATACTGTCTGAATATTTTTATTAATAAAAAAGTAAACATTTTTAGACTGAACGAAAATGTCAAAAATTAATTGTTAAGGATCTCTCTGTATACCACGTTGTCAGTTCGGCCCTCTGGTTGTAATATGACTAAGCTGTGTGCTGAGCTCACTCTTGAGCATGCAACATACAGTTGGCCATGTGAAAAGCAATCCCGCCTCAAATAAATGCCAACCTTTTGTAGTGTTTGTCCCTGAGACTTATTAATTGTCATTGCGAAGCAGAGCCTTACTGGAAATTGAACGCGCTTTGAATTAAAATGGGAGATTAGATGGTATAACGGGATGCGAAATAAAAACTGTGTCACTGAGGCACTGCCAGTAAATATAGTTGCTTCAATTAGGTTGTTTTATAGAGATGTGACCTGAAGTCTTGTGCCGTTACAAAGTTTCGGTGGTTGTAAGTTTCTGCTTCCTTGGCGAAGGTCGTAACGAAAGAAGACACCGCAGTGACACACAGAAGAGAACCCGTGGATTAAATAAAACCTACACAATAACTGTAACAATCGTAACAAATGAACAATAAAATAGAAGAGAACCCGTGAATTAAATAAAAAGGTTGCTTCGTTGGTGAAGCAAGGAAAAAGCACTTTCTTATATGTCGTTCGTTTTTATAACAGTGCAGAAGCTATGAGAAAGCTGCTTCCTTGGCAAGCTCGTAAACGAAAGAAGACACCGCAGTGAACACAGAAGAGAACCCGTGGATTAAATAAAACCTACACAATAACTATAAAAATCGTAATAAATGAACAATGAAACAGCGGAGAACCCGTGGATTAAATAAAAGGCTGCTTCGTTGGCAAGCAAGGAAAAAGGACTTTCTTATATATCGTTCGTTTATAAAACAGTGCAGAAGCTCTGAGAAAGCTGCTTCCTTCGCAAAGTAAGGAAACGACTGAAGAGACGGCAAGGCAGCTGAAGCGCTGCATTATGGGATCTGTAGTTTATTGTGTTACCAGTGCTTCATATCCCGGGCCATTAATAACAATAATACAGTATATAAAATGATCTCGGGCGGATATAATTACACGCCGGGCGGATGTGGCCCGGCCCTTGAGTTTGACACATATGGAGTAAATAGAACTTGAAAAGATATATTTTTCAAATGTGATCGCTATTCAGATAGAGTTGTTTACAGCCTGCATGCCTCAATGAGTCATCCTCCCCTCGCTCTTACTTTTTTACCGTTCATCTAATGAATACACTGAGTATGGCTTTACCAAAACAATCATTGATGGCGAATAAAGTATCCATTATTGGAGTATGTAGATCGGAATATATATATACATATATATATACCCGCGTATCGCAGCGAGAAGTAGTGTGTTTAAAAGCTAGAAAAGAAAAGGGAACATTTTAAAAATAACGTAACATGACTGTCAATATACAGTATTTGTTTGTGAGTGTTACTGAGTGTTGCTGTCATCAAGGATTTGATTATCATTATTTCTTTCAATCAGGTTCGTATTTGTAGGATGTGTTGTGTTCAAGTTACATTCCGTGTTTGTCAATCGCTGTAAAGATGACAGGTTTCTTTCATCGATTCGTTTCTTACTGCATCAATAAACAGCTCGTCTTCTTCTTTATCTGAGACCTGACACACTGCATGCACGGGTTTTTTTACACTGTCTTCCTTTAGCGGGACATTGACTTTTTCCACCGTGTGCTTTGTTTCCGCAGTAGCTGGATTTATGAATATGCTTATCAGACGCTTCATATTTTTGCTGCCTTTTCAATTGTGTAATTCGGTTTTGTTCAGCTCTTTGGAACTGTTGCTTTTATCTGTGCACTCGCCAGTTCACGTGAGCCGCCGGTGTACATGCATCGAGGGTTCCCAGCTGTGCTGGTGCCATCTCGTGCTATGTCCATGGCTGTATTTAATGTTACCTTAGTCCTGGCACTTAAAACTTTCTCTCGCAGTTTCGCTGAGTTTGTGTCAAACACCACCCTGACCATCTCATCTTCCTCTCCATAAGCACAGTCCTTCACCCGTGAATATTTACCCGTGGCAGTTTGCTATTGGATTGCCGCTGACGGACGTCCTTATATGGGCAGGCACTAAATTACAAACGCCAGCGGCAGCCTGTCTATGAACTTAATTTAAAGTGTAGGTTTACATCGTGCTTTGTTTCCGAAGTAGCAGAACTCATGAATATGGTTGTATATGTCACTCACTCGCTTCTTATTGTTTCGCTGCCTTCTCAATTATATAATGCATGTTTTCTAAAGCGCTTTTTTGAGGTCTTCCTGGTTTTCTATGTACTGCGTGATTACGTAGGAGGCGTGATGATGTCACACGAAACTCCGCCCCCATGGCGTTCAAGCTCATCTCCATTACAGTAAATGGAGAAAAACAGCTTCCAGTTATGACCATTACGCGTAGAATTTCGATATAAAACCTGCCCAACTTTTGTAAGGAAGCTGTAAGGAATGAACCTGCCAAATTTCAGCCTTCCACCCACACGGGAAGTTGGAGAATTAGTGATGAGTGAGTGAGTGAGTGAGTGAGTGAGTGAGGGCTTTGCCTTTTATTAGTATAGATATATATATAGTCACAAAGAGCCATAGCAAGGATTGGGACAGCCACCCATATATTTGGTTTCCTGACTGCAAATTGTCGTTTGAAATGATAGCACTGCTGTGCACAAAACCGAGTCCAAAACAGAACTGAGGGAGTAGGGAAAAGGTGGAGGCTTTTAAAGGGGAAGACAGGAAGTGAGATCAAAGGGGTAAGGCTCAGGAAGGCCTTTAGCTATAGGTTCGAGCCCAGACGTGACATCACAGGGGCCGGAACCGGCAAGGTCTTCTTCCATAGGCTCGGTTTTGGAAGTGACGTCAAGAGGGTCAGGTGGAATTTTCCATGAATGGTCTGCAGGCAAGTGAGAAAAATAGTCAGTGCACTCTGCCACAATCCGGTAGGATTTGGAACTGCCCTTCCTCATGCCCTTTAGCTGCCTTCCATTCGCACGTGTGTGACAATATATATTCAGTGTGTATGTATATATATATATATATATATGTGTATATATATATATATATATATATATATATATATATATATATATATATATATATATATATATATATATATATTATATATATACAGACAGCATTGAAGCTGGATACCCTAAACTAGCTCTAAGATTTATTCTGGCGAGCCAAGCACTGTGCCAGCTACTGAGCCCAGTATGAAAAAACTGAGAAGCAGCATTACTTCCAGCTGGGAACTTTAGCACCCACACTCTTGTGCCAGTAAGAATTATAGAGGGCGGCACATCAAAAAGCCTAACAGTAAGCATCACACCACAACATCGACAAATGACCATGTAGAAAAGATGAAGAATGCTCCCTAAGCACTCTTAGTAGTTTAGTCCTCACACCTGGAACATCATCTTGCAACTCCACAAAGCATCTGACATCTTTCTTAAAGACCTGGGGCCTCATGTATAATGCCGTGTGTAGAATTCTCACTATAACATGGCGTAAGCACAAAAGCCGAAATGTGCTTACGCACAGAAAAATCCGGATGCAGGAATCTGTGCGTACTCCAACTTCCACGTTCTTCCGCTACATAAATCCCGATCAGCTTGAAAAGTAACGCTCGTGCACACACTTTATGTAACGCCCCAACTCCTCCCAGAAATACGCCTCTTTGAATATGCAAATCAATATAAATCGCTCTTAAGCTCAGCCTTCTGTGAAAAGACATTGGGAAAAGCATGAATTTCAGCGAATACCAAGTGGAGGCAAAGGAAAACATACTGTTTGTTTAATTAAACCGTGGTATAATCAACAAAAGGAAGTTGATCGAGTGACATAGCGTGTTGGAGAAACTTGAAAGCTCACGTTCACAAAGTTGCACAGTGCCGGAAATAAAAAAAGAAGTCACATATCAAAGTCGCCGTGAAAAGGCGAGTTGTAGCCCACTGTCTGAGTGTCATATGAAAGCTTATTAAGGTACAGAGACAAAAAAGGCACAAAATGTCAACTTCAATCTCGAAATTTCCACTTTAATCATGTAGTTTATTTTGTCATTAAGGTAGAACATCATTAACTTCATTTTAAAATCGTTTAATTAACCAGTTTCTCAAATCACATCGTAATTAAAGTAGCACGTTAAATGCTTTGTTTTGTATGTGATGTTCTATGTGCTTTATGTGTGTGAATCACTACTTGCTTCTTAAATCGGCTCTCTTCCTCCGACTGGACACAGAATCCATTACATTTGTGATATTACAGCTCTCTGAATAACTAAAATACTGAGATGTATACGCGATATCATTTTCATGATGATAGGAGTTAAAGCACATTATTAAACATGGGTTTCACGGCACAGTGATTGTGCGCGACCTTTGATGAAATTATTTATTGCAGCAGTACTCAGGGTGGCTCTAGCCTTGTGGCGGCCCTGGGCAGAGAAAGAATCGGTGGCCTCTTTGCCCACCAATGTCAATATGGTATTTTATGCACGCCAGATGGCCACGTCCGTTGCGCACACTGCATAGCCGCCTCATGCTCATGACACAAGCGTTTAACTTTTGTCGAAATTTGCCGCTACGTTTTTAGCTGTGTCGTTATTTTCTCTTTCTGTTTTATATTCAATATATATTGGCGTGGCCGCCCCTGCAGTCCTTGCTTTTCTTTCTCCAAGTAACCGATCGGCACACAATCAGCTCTGTAATAGACGTTAAGCCAACTGTAAGCTTAGAGCTCCGATACTTCAAAACGTTTAAGGAACATTGAAATATCTTCATAGTACATGTTTAATTATTCTATCCTTCACGCCAGTCCCAGTGAAGAATACAGTAATCCCTCGCTATATTGCGCTTCGACTTTGGCGGCTTCACTCTATCGCGGATTTTAAATGTAAGCACATCTAAATATATATCACAGATTTTTAGCTGGTTTGCGGCTTTCTGCGGACAATGTGTCTTTTAATTTATGGTACATGCTTCCTCAGTTTGTTTGCCCAGTTGATTTCATACAAGGGACGCTATTGGTGGATGGCTTAGAAGCTACCCAATCAGAGCATGTATTACATATTAACTAAATCTCCTCAATGATATAAGATATGCTTCCCGCGCGGTGCTTGATTGTTTGCTTCTCTCTATCTCTCTCACTCTCTCTGACTGACGGAGGGGTGTGAGCAGAAGGGCTGTTTGCACAGAGGCTGTTTGCCTAGAAGATACGGACGCTCCTCTACAAAATGCCGCTTTATCACGGTGCTTCTGCATACTTAAAAGCACATATTGATTTTTTGATTGTTTGCTTTTCTTAGCGAGCGCTCTCTCTGACATTCTCTGCTCCTGACGGCGCTCCTTTGAAGAGAAGTTATGTTTGCATTCTTTTAATTGTGAGAAAGAACTGCCATCTCAATCTTGTCATGGAGCACAGTTTAAACTTTTGACTAAAGGGCGTTATTTCATGTCTAGAGGGCTCTAATAATGTTAACAGTGTGGGAGAGTTTATAAGGGCTTAAAATATATAAAAATAACTATACAAACATATGGTTTCTACTTTGCGGATTTTCACCTATCGCGGGGGGGTCTGCAACGCAACCCCCGAGATCGAGGAGGGATTACTGTATAGATTATTTAAATGAAGTTAAAGTTTTATCTGTCTAATATAATAAACATATTTTGCTGCATTTCATCTTAAAAATGATATCGTCATCATATGTAAATACGCGCTTTATAAAGTGGCGCAGGTTGTGTAATATTATAACTGTAGTGCAAGTTAACAGTGGGGTACAAACAGTTCTACAAGGAGCAATTGATTGAATGCTTTTAAAGTCCTTGGGATGAAACTGTTTCTGAACCATGAGGTCCATACAGGAAAGGTTTTGAAACGTTTTGCTGTGGCTGAGGTAGCATGTGCTTGAAGCTGTATACCGATAATTCTCTTTTCGATCTGCTGCTGCTGTGATTCACACTCAGCTACAGTGATATAAATACTCCGAGTGGTGGAGTGAAAGTAAAATGGAAAAAGATGATCCGCTGTGGCAACTCCTAATGGGAGCAGCTGAAAGAAGAAGAAAAAGAAGTGCTAAAGCAGTTATGGTATTGGAATGCTATGGCTATTCCCTGGACCATTATATTGTTACAAGTTAATTACAATCAGATGCATTACACTAATAAACAATATATGGTTAGTTTCAGTGTATTTATAAAGCCACGTCAGGAAAATAAGTAGTAACCACACAGGAACAGTAGCATTGCTTTGATGCTGGGTTCTGCCAGTCTGCAAAACCAAGCAGAGAACTTGCGTACGACAAAGTATGAAGTACCGTGCAAAAGTGCGTGGCTTTACGCCAAGTATAGGTTTTATACATCATGATTTGAACGTGGAAAAATTCTTACGCAACATTTCTGTACATATGCAGCGTTTATACATGAGGCCCCTTATGTCTGTGCCAAGATAAATTACAACTCTAAATAACCAATTCTGGTGAGTGTTTTTGGGCTAAATGGCCTGTTCTCATCTACATTGTTCTTATGTTTTAACCAGTAAACTTCAAGCATCTTCTGTGTTGTATGTTATATATATATATATGTCTCATCTGTCTTGCATCATGCTTTCTATGTCAATATATATACTGTATATATATATATATATACTGTATATCATATTTCTATAATCCCTATAAATTGTATTACTCTGTTTCTTAAAAACGAGTGTGCTTCAGTGACCCTGATAGAAGTCTAATGGCCGGAAAACCCTCCAACAGACAAAAGTAATGGAAAAAAGGTGGGAGCATTACAAATTTATTTAATTAATTACTGGCATTGCCAAAGGCAAACTGATAATTAATTAGGTTATTGATCAACATCATTCAATCAATTTTTCTCACATCCATACACCATTTCCTATATTAATTTGGTGTCCCTGAGTTGGCAGAAACAGAAATCCCTCATCTTCCCACATTAATTTGGTGTCCCTGGGTAAGTGATTTGTTAATTGTTTTAATTAATTACTGGCTTTGCCAGAGGCAAAACTGATAATTAATTAACTGAGTGATCATACAGCATTTTCCTACAATACTCAACTTATTTTTTCATTTTTTTAGCATTCACGTAATTAATGTAGGATCACCATGTTTAACATTGTATTCTTACAGCTCCAAAATTCCAGGTTCAGGTCATAGCCTATGAATGTAGAATTTTCATGTTCTTTCTGTATGTATATGGGAATTGATGCTGCTTGAGTGGGAGCTGGGTCTGCTATATTGAAACTATGGATGCTCAGAAAATGAATAAATACATTTATTTATGAACATAAATTCAATAGTATATTTAAACATACATTTTTTGTCCATAATCACTGGCATAGATAGCACCTGTGTACAGGGAAAGTCTCTCATTTTGTGTACATCTGTCTTTGGGAATTCCCACTATTGATATGTACATCATCTAACAAAAATTACATTATGAAGACATAAGTACTGTACATTCAAAGTACCAGTCGGGGTGTAATTTAAACTCTGCAAAAGCTAAACAAAGAGACTGAGAAACATGAAAAAACTGATTCTTTGTAGGATAGGGTATATTCTAAAAATAATCATCTGGAAAGTAAAGAAAGTAAAACCACCAAGACAACTTCAACTTCTCTAATGGAACTAGATTCTTCAGCTGCTGAGATGGGGGAAGTATTCATACCGGTTTTTGCTTGATTATATTATGTGACAAAATACAAGTTATTTTGGGAGGACATTTGCATCAAAATTCAAATAGAAATGACAAAAGAAACCATAGACTAGTAGTTGCATGACAGTAGATGGAGAATCGGCTACCTGCACTCCCCCTCTCTGTTTTTCCATTTGTGAGACAACATAAAACAAGCTTTTATTAAAGCAACTGAGTTATCATCATACAATAGCAAACTTGCTTAGCTAGCTTCTACTAGGCTGCCTGGATTTATTCATTTGTATGCGTATACTCTTATTCAGGCCATGTTAATAGGGTAAATATCAGCTGAATATTTTAACAAGGTTTCCTCCTGGTGCTCCGGTTTCCTCCCACAGTCCAAAGACATGTAGGTTAGGTGCATTCGTGATTTTAAATTGTCCCTAGTGTGTGGGTGTGTGTGTGTGTGCGCCCTGTGGTGGGCTGGCTCCCTGCCCAGTGTTTGTTTCCTGCATTGCACCCTGTGTTGGCTGGGATTGGCTCCAGCAGACCCCCATGACCCTGTAGTTAGGATATAGCGGGTTGTGTAATGGATGGATGGATATTTTAGGGCCACACCAGGGCTCAGAATGTTTCAATTCATTTCTTTGTGTTTGCATGCTGGAAAAGTTGTTAAAACAATTAGTAAACAATTCTCAGAAGAAGACCATGGCTAGAAAAAATACTGAAATATATTTTCCATTATTTTTTTTTCTTTATTAATTTTATTGCAATCCATACAAAGCAATCAAGTTTTTACAAAAAGAAAAATTGAGTTAAGAACAGATCAATCCCCACCCCTGAGAGAAAGAGCAAGCCAAACGGCGTGAAATTTAAGGCTTGTAAACATACCTAAATTAATACATTCTCTGTACTTTATGAGCTTATTTTAAAATATTACTGATTAGATCCTGTCATGTTTTGAAAAAAGTCTGTATGGATCCTCTAACTGAGTATTTGATTTTTTCCAATTTCAAATAGTATAACACATCGGTTTCCCACTGACTTAAAAGAGGAGAGTTTGGGTTCTTCCAGTTTATCAGAATAAGTCTGCGTGCCAAAAGTGTAGTGAATGCAATCACAATTTGTTTGTCTTTCTCCACTTTAAACCCTTCTGGAAGAACACCAAACACAGCTGTTAATGGGTTAGGAGGGATTGTGAGTCCAAGGCTATCTGAAAGGTAATTAAAAAGTTTTGTCCAGAATGATGTTAATTTAGTGCAGGCCCAGAACATGTGACTCAGTGAGGCTGGGACTTGGTTGCAGCGTTCGCAGGTTGGATCATGCCCTGGAAACATTTTTGAGAGCGTTTTAGTCAAGACAGATGTGCTCGATATATAATTTTAAGTTGTATAATTGTATGCTGTGTGCATATGGAGCTCGAGTGAATTCTCTGCATTGCTACTTTCCACTCCTTTTCTGATATATTATTGAGAGATCTTTTTCCCAGTGTCCTCTTGGATCTTTGAAAGGGAGGGATTGTAAAATGATTTTATATATTGTAGAGATAGTGTCTAAGTCCTTGAGATTGAGCAATATTTTTTCCAGCATGGATGAGGGTGCAAGATGAGGAAAATCTGGAAGGTTCTGTTTAATAAAGTTCCTGATTTGAAGATAGTGAAAGAAATGTGTAGCTGGAATGTTAAATTTGGAATGTAATTGTTCATAGGATGCAAAGATGTTGTCTATATAAAGATCTCTAAGCAAGTTAATTCCAAATTTTTTCCAGATATTAAAAACTGCATATGTTTGTGAAGGTTGCCACAGATAGAAGCTTCTCCGTCTTAAAATGCTTTCTACATTGGTTCTAAGTGAGTGGAGCACGATTGGGTTATTAGTGTATTGCCGATAACTTGTGTTTATTGGAGCGCAGAGCAAGGAATACAAAGAAGTACTGCAGGTTTTTACTTCTATTGCAGACCAAACTTGTGTATCTTCTTCTATTTGTGTCCAGGTTCTTATCGCCTGTATATTTGCTGCCCAGTAATAAAACTGGAAGTTAGGTAGAGCCATGCTGCCTTCTGCCTTTTGTCTTTGTAGGTTTATATATTTTCCATATTTTAAAAATTAAAGTTGACATTTCAGGTGTATTCATAATTTTTTCTATAAATGGAAACGATTTCATTAATGTACTGGTGATGAACTGGAATCTTTTGCACCCAATCCTGCTAGGATAGGCTCAAGTCCTTTGCTACCTTGAAATTGGATTAAGCTGGTTTTGATAAAGCAGGGAAGTTTTTTGTTTATTTGTACATTGCACTAATATATATGTAGTGTATGTTTAAAATTCATCCAAAGTTTAAGGAGTAAAAGTGGTGTTCATTTTTTATTTTTTCTCCAGCCGTCTAGAGTTTTTTTATTTTTTCTGTCCCCCCTGGCCATTGAACCTTACTCTTATTCGATGTTAATTAATGTTGATTTATTTTGTTTTCTTATTGTGTCTTTTATTTTTCTACTCTTTATTATGTAAAGCACTTTGAGCTACTGTTTGTATGAAAATGTGCTATATAAATAAATGTTGTTGTTGTTGTTGTAAGGTTTGCCAGTACAACCATTTGTAGTCTTAAGTATTTGCAATCTATACATCAAAGTAGAAGTCTTTTTATGGTATGTAACTAGATTCTAGGACATGTTCACATTTTCTGATGGCACATAAAACTTGGCAGTTCTGTTGTTAGAATATAGAATTTCATGATTGCAGTTTCTTACACATCCTTTTTAGTAAAAGGACATTTTGCTCCCATAAATGTGAAAAAGTAGTGGTGCATATTTTGCAGAGTCAATAAATTTCCTGTTAAATGTGTTAATTAGTACTGGGGTTTCTTTTGCTAGTTGAAGAAGTGAATAATCATTAAGATATTTTGGTAGGTCAACTCATTCTCCAGTTGTTAACTTCTTACCTGCTACCTTGACATGTAAAGTCACATTTCTCTTCCATTTCACTGTAAATGTTCTGCATAACTGATAACATGGTGTATTATGCTTCCTATTATTATTGGACATGAATCTTCAAATCCTTTGGAATATTTCCTGATTTTTTTTTAAATATGAATTAACAGACTCAAGTATAAAATTAAAATTTGTTTGTATCTCATACTTCAAAGAAGACCTTGTTCAGTTTTTATACATATATGATTACATGCATACACTGATTAAGATAAATTTATTGGTAAATTGATTATATGTACCAGCGTTTCAAAAATGTACATCTAGCTGTTCTGCAGTGACTCATCTCTTGATCTGAGTTAGATAGATTTCATGTGAGGTTAATGGTTGATAGTTAATAAATATGTAATTATGTAAGTACATTACTATACTGATTCCAGGAGAGAAGTTTATTTGCTCCATGAGGAACTGACAAGAACAATGTAAAACAGAAGAAAGTGACATTTTATGAGGGCAATACCCAGGAATATGCACATAGTACAGTATAATGATAAAGATATAACAATATAATAAAAATACTATATATATTACAGCTGGATAAGGTTAAGATGGACATGGTAAAAAGATGCATAATACAGTCTGATAGCTACAGGCTAAAACAAGCCTAAGTAGTGCCCCTTTGCATATTGTGGCCTAATGAGTCCCTCGTTAAAGATGCTGTAGAAGATCCCATTATGAAGAGAATGGACAATGTTATTCAATCAATTAATCAATCAACATTTATTTATATAGCACATTTTCATACAAAAAAAATGTAGCTCAAAGTGCTTTACAAAATGAAGAATAGAAAAATAGAAGACACAATAAAAAATAAACATAAGTCAACATTAATTAACATCGAGTAAGAGTATGATTCAATGGCCAGGGGGGACAGAAAAAACAAAAAAAACAAAACTCCAAAGGCTGGAGAAAAAAAATAAAATCTGTAGGGATTCCAGACCAAGAGACCGCCCAGTCCCATCTGGGCAATCTACCTAACATAAATCATTTTATTTTTCATAACGGCTTCTAATATTACCTTCATCAACAGAAGATCTTTTTTTCCAGATAGTTACCAGTGTAAAATTAAATACACTGTAAATAACAAATATAATAGACTTTTGCAGTGGTTTCTTATCCTCTTTAATAAAACCCCTGTGTGCGTCCAGGTGTCTCTGTGTGTGTGTCTTCTGGTGAAGTGCTGCATGCTCGGGCCGCGCCGGCATCGCACCGTGCCTCACCCATGCGCAACGGCACCATGGACGCACACACACTGGAAGCTGGGCACACAGTGAATGGCCTTGCCACTGCCGCGCATGATAAGAAATAAAGGACAACATGGCTGGGCAGAGTGCTGAGTGGGTAGTCGCGGCCGTTCACATAAAATCCGTTGCTGGGGAGACGCCACACATACAATAATCAGCTGCATGCCAGCACAGATTAAAATAATTGCTGGGGAACTAAACAGTACTTGCTGGGGAGATGCCACAGGCACGATTATCAGCTACACGCCACACATTAAATCAGTTGCTGAGGACACTCTGCTGATTGCCCAATGTTGTGACAGAAAATTAAAGTCATATTACGGACAACAAACCCAGTATTACTGTCAGAGAAAATTACAGGCATTTTATGGTAGTACAAACCAGTATTACTGCTAGAGAAAATTAAAGACACACAATAAATACAGTGACGCATATTACAGCCACATACAAGCCAGTATTACTGTAAGAGAAAATATTAATGACGTATCTAATAACAACATGCCACCCAAAAAAAAGGACATGTCAAGTAGGACAAAAGACACAGACAATCAAATCCTATATGAGCAACATCTCCTGGAACAATGGTCAGCTCAACAAGTAAACATCAACAAAAGAAAGGCTGAAAGACAAAGAAAAATACGAGCAAATAGATCGGTTGAAGAAAAAGAAAATGACCATCAGAAAAACGCTAAAAGAGAAAGACTCAGAAGAGCAAACCTTAGAAAAAGTTAGCATTTACTTGCCAGAACCAGTATTCAGCCACGGTCAGTTATATATTGCATTAGAGTTAGTTTTCCAGATGTTGTCGTCAAGGTTGTAGATGGTCCTGATCAAGGCAAACTGTTGCCAAACTCAGACAGAATATTTACAAGAAATGTTGTCTGTAATGAAATTTTATAGAAACATTTCATGAGGTAAAAAAAATAGAAAATTTTTCCTAAATATCTTCTTCAGATATTGTGTCTTACAGATTGTTACAAAGTTTTATACTAAGGCAATATTAATTATATTTACTGTATTGTCATATACTGTACATTTCTATTTTATTTTTATTATTATTTTACTTCAGGCTTCTTGCAAAAATATTTTTGACAAAAAAAAAATTAAGACAAGAAACAGAATGAGGTCAAGGTCCCTTGCCATTTAATATAGACTGTTCCTACTAATGTTTATGCACTACTGTTCTAGCGCCCGTTATTGTAACGGGCTTAATGGCTAGTATCATATATTATCACTGTCTGACTGCAACACTTCTGCCAGAATTACACCAGCAATTTTCTATCATCTGGACATATGAACTTTGAACTAGCCTAGAACTCAAAATTTTTACTTGGAGTGGGCAGGTCCAGCTGAGCATGGTCAGTTCGAAATATGTTAACCCGGCCTTGATATGCTTATGTCATCTTTTTTGAATGAATTGTGCTTAAATGATGCTTATTGTAGTCTATATTTGTTTGTCTGTTTCATGAACGCTAGTTTAAATTATAAGAGACGTAGACCTTATATGTTAACATTTATATACAGAATACATGTATGTTAAACATTTAATTGTAAATTAAAATTGTATAGTGCACATATTTTTCATGAAGTGTGTTCTTTTTCTTTTTTCAGTATTTAATATACTCCTAACTAATTAATCCATTTCATTTTAAACCCCTTTTATTTTTCCATATTGCATTTGTTGTGCCGTCTGTGTTAGTATGTTGTAAATCAGTCATTTTTTTTCTCTTGGTTTGCTTTAATTGATAAAATCAGAGTTGTCAGGCAGCATCTTTATAATACCCTGGTACTACAACTAATTCTCTACACAGTGCATGACCAGGGGTCAACTATGGCGGTCAGCGCCAGGACCCCCCGACCTCTGCTCGGCTGTCAACAGTGTTGGAGTGCCAGGGTTAATCCTTCAGTGATGTCTTTACTTATCAATTGACTTTTTATTATTGAGATTGCAGGGGAACAGCAGGGCTGCCATCCTTGTGGCTCTTCACAATGCTGCTCTTGCAAAAGGTTTCTTCTGAAGGGGTGTTAGAGCAGGAGTTCCCACTGGGCAGAAAATCATTTCAGTCAAATTGAAGTAGTCTTGTGCTAAATCATGGTGATTAGTTGTACAGAGAGAAGTAGAGGGACTAATGGGAAATCAGCCTGAAATGAAGTAATCCTAAATACTACTGATTTGATTAACCAGTGAAAGGCTGGAGATGATCTGCAGACAATCGAAAATAAATGTATATATGACATCCAGTAAGGGTCTGTCTGTCTGTCCCTTTTCTTTCTCTCTTTCTTTCTTTCTTTCTTTCTTTCTTTCTTTCTTTCTTTCAGTTCTTTTTCCTTTTGCTCCTCCCTTTCAAATCAACTAAGATCTGTTATTTAAATAAGATGTTTGCTTACCTAGTGTAACCTAGAATTTATCTGGTTTAATTTTTTTATAGAATTGAGATTTGGATACTTTTGTACATGGCTGGTGCATCAATGAGGCAATATGAACAATTAATGAAGAGAATATTGTATTTATTGTTGTCTGATTTGTGTTTTGTCTGGTATTGTTCATAATAGGAAATGGTTAATTAATTTCTGATTAATCAAGTTCATTTTAAAACTCCAATTCTTTCTTTCTGATTAATACCATTAATTTTAAAACTCAGATTCTTTCTTTCTTTTCATCCAAAGTAAATTAGTGGCATTTAGATATGATATATGTAATTTCATATCATTTTGACTATTTATTTGTGCGAAAGATGCGTAAATTAATTGAATAGTTCTTTCATCCCTGTCTTACTCATATATGAATAAATAAGAAAGTTTGTGAACATCTCTGAATAATCTGTGTATAGATATGTGTATGCATGTCTGTGTGTATATGAGGTAAGACTCAAAAATAACTGGATTGGTAAAAATAATATTTATTGATGAATTACTGCATTTTAAACATTGTCACCTTCTATATACTCCCCTCCCAATCTCCACACCGCTCCATGAATTATTATGAATAGTAGGGGTTACTCTTGATGCATCCCTGAACTCAGAAAAGGCACTATAAATACCACAGTAATAAAATGTGGTTTATTATACATGTAATAAATCTAAGGAGGCATTAATACAAAAGAGACCTTGAAGTATCAAACTAAAGGGACAAAACTACTAGGACTATTACAGACTAATAGGTAAAGTTCTCTGATTAGCTAAGGGGATGGCTAGAGCACTTCCCCACCTGAACTCAACATCAGCTTTCTCCTTTTTTCACCTTTGACATGTTTTCTGAAATGTAGTTGGCCTCTTTCCCCTGCTCTCTTGAGCATGGAAAGGCGCTATATAAATAAAATGTATTATTATTATTAAGTTCATTGGCTTCCTGGCCAAGAGCCCTTTTTAACCTGAATTCTGTAAGTACTTCTGGTTCTTCAGACAATTCCAAGCCAAGAGCTAGCTTGTCTTTTGGTAAGGGCTACCAGATTAGCACTCATTCTCAAGAGGAATTTACTTTCCCTACCAGCCCAGAGGAATCCATTCATAACATGCAACATGGTCCCTAGCACAACTGAAGGCTGATACCAAAAACGAAAAAAAAAAAAAATATTATTTTTGTTTTCGAAATACCTATTGATATCTGCTTCTGAGATGATTAGAACAACCCAGGTTTGGTTCACAGACCTCTGAATCAAGTATATTAGGTAGTGGTTAGCCAAAGCTGTTGTGCTGGTAGTGTAATTTAACAAATAAATGAGTGTACCGAATACTAATCACACTTACTGGAGTACCTCAGGGAGTTATTTGATGCTGTATTTGAAAGGATAAATGTAAAATGCAGTAAAATATACCAAAACTCATTGTATCTGATGAACAGTAGTTAAAAATCAATTAAGGGACAGAAATCCACTGATGTTTTTACTCCGCATGGCATCAGACAGAGTCTTCTGGAACCAAAGTGCATGCATTAAACATGGAAAGAATTGAACAAGAAATTGACATGTAGGAATGCTGTAGCTAAGAAAATGTTCTTGCCAAAAAGCAACAAGCAGCAGAGACTGCAGTATGTAAAAGACAACAAAGCATGGAGGAAGAGCAATAAGACAGAAAGTCTTATGGAGTGAAAAATCTAAATTTGAAATAAAACTGTTGCAAGGTACAGCATATTGATGCCTGTCTTCAGACTTCTGTGAAGTAATGGTGGATCTGTGATTGTCTGAGGATACAGTTTACCCAACAGTTTAGGACAACTGGACAAAACTGATGGGATATTGAATCTCTCAGCATAACAAACTACATGCACAATTAAGACCTATGTGAAGTGCAAGTCTTTGGTTGGAATATTAACTAGTAGTAGACTGGTCACCCCAGGGCCCTGACCTGAAAATAATCGAAGTTGTTTGAAATCACTTGGACAGTGTAAAGAAACAAAAGTCAACCAAAATCAAAGGGACAATTATGGCAAATCTTGCAAGAAACTTAAAAGAATTTATCACAGTGTACAGCAATATACAGAAGTGAATTGCATGAGTTATGCGTTTAAAGGGAGGACACATAAGATATTAACTTGGTATAAAGATATAACACTATTTGTTTCTGTTTATTTTAATGTTAGTTGTTTTTTTCCTTAAGTAAATAAACACTTACTGCCCAGATAACTAACATTTAAAAGATAATTTTTCTGTAGTGGATAAGGTTTTTTTACACAATACATTGAATATTGAATACAGTATATAACCTATATACCAAATAAATGGTACACATCATAATTTAATATTTGCACATTTTATATGTGACTGTATATGTGCATATGTTTACATATAATGAATGAATGTACGTATGCATCCATTGTTTTATTTAACTTTTTTTTTCTTTCTTTCTCCAACTGTCACCATTCTACATATAATACAAACAAGCCGTAATCCTTTTAGGATTATGTTTTCCAAATCAGGAATTCCAGGAGGGCTAAAGCCTGTTCCAGCAATGTTCAAGTAAATTTTCCTTTTGAATAAAAATATTTTTTTCCTTGTAAAGGTGTACTTTTTTACTCTACAGCTAAGAGGAAAACAATAAAGGCTAGTGATTGCATTCTTGACACATTGCACCCTCCAGTACACTGTTTAATGTTTAATTATGTTTTGTAATCTTATAAATTGCTTTTTAGAGAGCTTTACCCAATACAGATAAGTGATTAATAATCCAATTTCTATTCAATTTTTTTTTCATGTTTCTAAATTTATAATTATGTGATTAAAGAACTGCATTTTTGGTTTGCTTGTTTTTATACGTGGGATGGTGAGTGCTCATTTCTGCTTATTTCAAGCACTGAATTTTATTCTTTCTTTAGTATATTGCATACACTGTATTTAGATTGTATTTACATCACTGTACAGTACAAGTTCTGTACAGTACAAGTTAAAAAGAAGCATTAGTGACCTTGTCTTCATCATCACTCGACAGTAACCTGTAGATCACATTCAGGAACACGCTTGCCTTGTTCTCCAAACTATAGATTTTGAACATGTTTAAAGATTTTGGGCTGAAGACAAGCTTCTATCTCCTACTAAATAAATTAAGAAGTGATTAGCATAAAATATGGTAAAGAACCAAATATCCAACTTCTTTTATTACTTTGTAAATGCAGATTTTTTTGAGTATAACAGAGTATACATTGTTCAGGGTGAAGGGGTGGGGTTAAACAAAAAAAATACTTGCAAGATAAACTACTAAACTCTTCTGAAGGGAAGATTTATGTTCCAGACATCACTAAATAAACATTTGCATTAAATCAATTATTGCTGATAGATTATATTCTTTTTCATTAGCCTATTAAAGTACACCACATGGTTTCTTTGAGTTTGTTATTTTTATAATACTGTAGGGTGAAAAACCTATACTAAAGATGATGATCTGGTGACAATTATTATTGGTATAGTTAGTTAGTCATAATAAGCCAAAGCCTGCCCATTTCCTTCCTCTGAATGGAAAATTCTCCCATTAAAAGTTAGAAAATACTTTATAGTATAATGGTAAGGTTGTGGAACAAGTATAAAAGTTTTTTTATCCGATCTTGTTAAAATTGTCAGTGCCTTCTTTGCTACTACTGTACATTAAAGTTGTGAACTTACAGGGCTTGTCCTTATCAGTCATTTCTGTAAGTAAGCAAAAATTCTGACAGTATAATTCAGATTAAAGTGATAGATGTTGAGGCATATCATTATATGTGTATGAGTTTTTAAGAATGTGCAGGATATGTATTTTAATATGACAATTGAGCTGAGTGGATCTGTAATTTAGAGGCAGGGCAGAGGAGACTCTGGGACTTACCATGCTGCATACAGCATGTCTGTCACATGTGGAAAGTCAACCAATAAACACAGTTAACTGGATTCAACTCCAGACTGACTTCTCTAAGAGCTTCTGTTTCCTCATGGCTCTCCAAGGGAGGTGAGTACTTCTTGTAATATTTTTGTTTAACTTGTAGGTTGTCCAAAATCCAATTGAGTAGATCTATAGGCAAATCAGATGCCAAGGAATTGTTATAAATAGCTCACAGAAATTAAACTATTCATTCCTTTGGTGACATTTTAGAAGGAGACTCCAACCCTCTATCCTGTAAGTCACAAGTGACATGTAAAATATCTTATGTTTTTGTGGGTCATGTCGATGTTTTTTTATATCTCAAATACAAAGAGTACAGTCTGACAAAGAAACATTAATTCATGGGTCTGTCAACCTCTTCATTGAATGCCCCTTTGACTGCAGAATTTTCTTCAATTTAATGTCTTAATTATAAGCCAACTATTCTTATTATCGGAATGTTCCTTTTAATCAGAAAGCTGGTTCTTGCTGTCATCAAGTTACAAAAGAAGCACTTAGCACTTTATGACTTTTCTTTAAATCAAGATTTATTAGTACCCCTCATTTCAAATTTTGCTTTGTTAGAAACAGATATTTGATGTATACACTAGTGTTCTAAAGTTTGGAATTATCCAGACATTTTCAAGTATTTGATAGAAATTAATACTTTTTATCAAGGTGCAGTTACATTGATTTAAAAATGTTACAACAAGACATTAGTAATAGTTATTATTGCTTGAAATTATTGATTGTTTATTTTTCTCATGTTATCTTAAATCCCATTTTCAACAGCCTTTACTAAAATGCCCTTATGATAAACTCTGTTAGCCCATATGTTTAAATGTGACTTGGTTATTAGAGAAACCTTTAATTTTGTTTGCACAGTTGACACCTAGTATTCTGGTCAATAAAATGAATACATTGTCTTTCTTGAGGTTACAAGGTTCTGACAATTCAATTCTGTGTTCAAAATTGGCCAAAACAAAACATCTTTCTTAAAAAAACACTCTTGTCCTTTTGTGAAATGAAGGTTATTTCATACAACAGATTACCAAGAAACAGAAGATTTTATATGTAGTTGTATATTACTGTCTTGAAAGAAGATGGGAAACTGGATCTAACTGGAATAGAAAAAGGAACAGAAGGCCGAGATGTACAACTGAATTTGAGGATAAGGGCATTAAAGTCTGTTAAGGACAACAGGTTGTCAGTTGACTGCTTTCTTAATAGTTCATGTAAAATACCAGTCAGTGGTAGGGTTAAACAAGCAACCTTATTGTTTATACTAAAAATCATAAATAATAATAATACTAATACATTTAAAAAAAATTACAGAAAATATATATTTCAAATTCATCATGTTCACTCAATTTTACAGCTTTGCATAATGTGAAATCACTCACCAAATCTCAAGGCAATTAGTATAGTCAAAGAAGTTTTAAGCTTTTTGTCCCAGGCCACCTCTGAGGTCTGCAGCGAAGAACCTTAATCCAATAAATGTCTCATTTAGATCATGAAAAGAAAGCATGAGGCAAAGACCCACAGGAGAGGTTGTTTTCAGAACACTGGGGGAAAGTGAACTGCTGGGACTTAGCAAATTAACCAGAGTTTTCATATTTTATTTTCATGTATAACGTAAGTGATTATGTAATAATCATTTAATGCAGGTAATCCTCATCTTTACTCAGATTATCAGAAAGTAAAGGCAGCAACAGTCTTATGAAAATTCTTTTTTTCCTTTCACTGAAATGGACAGGGCAACATAAGGTTATGAGAAACCAGCATACCAAATAGCCCTGGCCGAAGCTGGTCACACTTAAAGGGAATAGATAATTAGGCATAATTAGTGTGTACGCATTGTTGCCTCTGTGTCCTTGGCCTGAATAAATTTAGAAGAGAAAGCCCCACTAGTGAAAACACTTTGATGTAAGAGGAGTCGTCCAGGATTGGCAGCATAAAGGCAATGCTTTAAGCTCCCCCCCCCACCCTGTGCCTCAATAATGGCTGTAAGACACAAAATAGTGAATGGACTACAATCCCCCCCACTTCTCCCTTCTCCTTTACAGCTTTTTCCCCTGAGTGCTTTGAGGCTAGCCAATTCTCCACAAACAAAAAAAGCATCAAATGTTTTCTGCTGTTAGTAATGAGGCAACGGACCTCATCAGAGTGGAAAAAGTTAGCCATCTTTAGCTTTTGTTTAGAGCTCAATGCCACTTTCTTCACTTTTATTTATCCTACAGCATCTTAGTAAAAATGAAAAACAGTTTTATTGCTTTACAGATTAAAAACAGTAAGGTGACTTGTATGATGATAATGTGTATATTTGACCAAATCTGCCATTTCCATTCAGTGCATGCAAATGTGTGTGTATAATTGCTATTTAGGTGTAGTTAACAGTAGATTTTGTTTTTCATTCATTTGCATACTGAGTTGAACTAAATTCATGAACTTATTGACTTTGAAATTTTAACATTTCAGTGCTGATTGCTGAATTAAATGTTAGTAAACTGAAAGTGTTTTAGTAAACTGCCAGGAAAATGTTGTGCAAATTTAGAAGCAGTAGCATAATTTTAACATGTGCATACATTTCAGCCACAAATATAAAATATATAGGGAATATCTTTTTATTACTTCTACTAGAAGTGTATTTACTGTGTAGAATAAGTGATGCAACATTAAACTGTGCGGCAGCTTACTTAATTTTTTTCTTTAATATTAGAGCTATTCAGTTCTTACTTTGCAGCATCTTACTTAAATTTGTGTTTTCATATCACTGCCTTCTATTTAATTTAATTTTCCTGCTAAAAGCAAATGCAAAAACAAATGTTTTCATAATAGTATCACAAACTTGATTAATCCAATTAACCTTATCATGCCCTTCAGCCACTTTGTTATGGTGCTGTCCCCTCACTATTTGTCTGTGTGTGTGTGTGTGTGTGTGCGTGTGTGTGTGTATGCGTGCATACCTGTGTGCATGAGATAACTGATACTATAAGGTCCAAATTGATACTTTTTGCTTTATCTATAGGGGAATTTCATACAAGCATACTTTATTATTTATTGCTTTTCTATGTATATACAGTATACTATAACATTTAGATTTCATCTCCCCTTTTCATGTGGCCATAACTACTGGGTAAAACTCCATCCATTGTTGCTCCTTCTTAATTCATTTTAGCTTTACGAAGACTGGATCCAGCATTGTTGGAGATAAGGAAGGAAGCAGCTCTAGGTGGGGTGCCAATTATTAACTTAGCACAAACACATTGAGCCAATGTACAGTAACACACAGACAGTGACCTGGCTTGAATTCAAACACACTCAGTAGCTGTAAGGAAGCAGTGCTAACCACTGCGCCTTTCTCATTCCCCCACCTCCCCATTTGAAAACAAAACATTTCAATAGAGTACAACTTGATCAAGCAAATGAGGTTAAAACACCAAGTACAACAGTATACTACAAAATCAATCCAAAAAGAACAACTCCTCATTTAACACCCTTGACAATGAACTATAACAGAGTCAATTTAATACACTCCATTTCTGCAACCGTTTTCAGATGCCATTTGTTTATTTCTTTTTTTTTTTTTTTTTTGGTGATTCTTGGGAAGGACTGCAGTGGGCTGGTGCCCTGCCCAGGGATTTGTTCCTGCCTTTCACCCAGTGATGGCTGGGATTGGCTCCAGCAGACCCCTGTGACCCTCTGTTAGAATATAGTGGGTTGGAGAATGACTGACTGACTGACTGTTAGGAAGGATCTCCTTTTAGTCACCTTTTCAGTAAGAGAACACACAGGCTTGATTTAGCTTTTTTCAGATTCTGAAATTTGAATTTATGCTTTGCGTTATTGCTTTATTTCAATACGAAGTACCAGCCAATGAGTTTGGAGAGGTATGCCTTTTTACAAGTCAATAAGGTTTCTTTCCCTTTAAATACTGCTTTGGTTGTTTTCCAACTACAATCATAATTTTTACCATCAGTAAATGAGAATGAGCCATTTTCAGGGGTGTCTGACATGCCACAAGCCATGGTACCACCTCCAACATTTTTCAGTGATGAAATAGTTTTGTTTGGATTATCGTTATTTTGTTCTCATTTTCATTCTTTCCTTTGCTGTTACTTTGATAGAACTTTATCTTTGTTACTCTGTCTATAGTGCTTGGTGCCTTAACTCAGCAGGACTGGATTGTTGCTGTAGTTTTTACCTAACTCTAATCTGTTTTTTTGGTGTCAATTAGAAATCTGCATCTTGTAGTTTGTCCTTTGTCATTTTCTTGTCAAAGTCTTGCCTGGAAAGACAATTTTGATATTCTACCACTGTACTAGGAAGGTTATCTATCTTTACAGTGATAGTTATTGAAAGTTTTTCTTTATAGCCCCAAACTTTTTTGGCTTCTGATGTGGTTCTTTTCCATTGTTGGTCTCAGTGTTGACAAATTCTAAATATACTGTTGATTTTATTTTTTCTTCAAGAAATTCCAAATTATTGATTATGATGTGTCCATTTTTGGTCTTACAGTTCTTATTTAGTTTTTGTATTCTTTCAGAATTCAAATTGATGTCTCTTCTTTCATGGACAGTTTTGTTGTCTCCAATTTTGGAATATTCTCTATGAAACAAAACAACACATGCTAAATCCAGAATTTTACATTTAAATCTTTAGTACTGTATGTGTACATTTAATACAATGGGAAATAACCAGCAGGTAAATAGCCCATTACACAGCTTACTTAAAATAGGAGCTGAAACACAAAAGAAATGGTGTGCTTTTATTGTAACAAAAATTGCACACTATATGTGTAAAATTTGTTTTTTTTTTTTGCTATTGTCTATGTTTGGATTGGTTACTTTGACCACCCCCCAAAGGTGTACAGTGTACAAAAAAAAAACCTGGTGTAGTATATATGCAAGTGATTGTGATGATGTCCTGTTCAGAAATGGTTCTTGCCTCATGTCATATGTTTTTGAATTAAGCTCCAGCCTCTATGACTTGGTACCAGAATGGTGCATTTGAAAATACATTTTTTAATTAGTAATACTGTTTTTGTTCTCAATTCATACATTTATTAAGTATTGAATCACTTATGCTTAGTACTGTGTGCATTCTTCTACTAGAATGGGTAGCACCACCAAACCCCTATGCATGATATTTAATATTGCCAGGGGACATGTTTGTGAGGAGTCTTCAACTCTTTCTCTGTCCAGAAACTGTACATATAATTGATTTCTATAGGTCTGTGCTTGTGAACTGGCTTTTCAAATGATATCATTTTTTTCATTTGTGTTAAATTTGAAAACTGAGTTATTCATTGCAGTATAGTAGTTTTGTTTTTCAGTGATTTGTACAATTTCTTAGCGAATTCAGTACAGCTGCAACGACAGGAAGTAAAAGTGGAGTAAACTTGGAGGAGTTTTTTGGAACCAGAAATTTCGTACCAAATGGAGCAAAACATCTTTTTTTTAAATAGTTATCTGGCAGTGGAAGAGACTTGTTTCTTTTCACTGTTGTGCTTCTAGAGCAGTGAAAGGCAACCTTTTTCGAGTTGCAACACACTAAGTCCAAAAATTTTCTTCCGCGGCGCACCTGAGGGACTGCCCATAAATAAAGTCGTGACGACACAATCTATGGACAATCGCCAATAAAAACAGTTCATTTTACAAGTTTGAAAGACATTTTATTAATAAAGGAATCAAAGAATAATTCTTAAATTTAATTAATGTGAACATTGAGATTGTTTTTCAGCACATATGAGATTGATGCGAGGATCAATTTTTGAAAGACAGACGTGCATTTCCTTGTCGATCATTTGAAGTCTCTTGCGTTTCTTAGACTTCATTTCCGTAAGTGTTCCGTTATCTGTTTTTCCAACATAAAATATTTTTTTTAAACATTATCTTTTTAATCAAACAAAAATTCAAAAACACTAACAATTTTAAATATTTTACAAAAGTTTTCGCGGCGCCTCTAGAAAATTCCACGGCGCACCGGTTGCCCGAAAATGTCTAGAGTCAGAATGTCCCACATCTGTCTTAAGTCAGTAATCATTTTATATAAATCTCTTTTGTTTTTATAGAAATATATCTGCTAAAATAGAGATATGTGTTTATTTATTGGTGAGACTGCAAAGTAGTTCTCTAATTCTCTTGGATTAGTAATTTCCCTTTTACTCAGTATTAGCATTTTCTCTCTAAGTTGAGCATTGATCAAAAAGTGTTGAGATTGATCTATTAAGAGTGGAAAAAAACATTTTATTAAAAAAAAATGACACTGAAATAAAATATTTTATTTTGTTTGTGTGACCACTCCCTTGTAGCTAAAATGTTTTCATCATTTTATAGCAATCTCTTGGAGGTGTGCAATCACACAAGACCAGGTTTGCAGAATATGGTGGGTGTAGCATCTCTTCAGATTCACAGTCCATGCAGTATATCAGCATTGTTGTGTCAGCATATGAAATTCTTTTAAAATGGTGTGGTGTGAGTACAAGTGTGCTAAAGAAATGAAAAGTGCATTATAACCTTCAGACTCAGCTTGGGATATGCTTCATTTCAAGTCTGAAAACCTCTATTAGATAAAAACACCAGGTATCAGTCAAAAGCAAGTCAATGATTTCACCCTGACAGACTCTCAGACTGGCAAGAAAATGCCAGTCGATTGTATGCTTAGTTTACAATATCAGATATAATTAATATCCTAGCCGTGTATCTAATTGGACTTGTGGATTTGACAGAAGAAACCCAGAGAAGCCACAATTGCATCAACAACATCCTTAGAGTTAAATATGGTAGTGGCGTTCTTCCAGATGGGCGTAAAGCGGAGGACAAACAAACTGTGATTGCCTTCACTACACTATTGGCACTCAGACATATTTTACTAAACTGGAAGAATCCTAACTCTCCTTTTTTAAGTCTGTGGGTAACTGATGTTTTATACTATTTGAAATTGGAAAGAATCAGATTCTCAGTTAGAGGATCTGTGCAGAACTTTTTCAAAACCTGGCAGCATCTAGTCAATAATATTTTAGAATACGCTCTTAAAGCACTGAGGAAGTAATTTTTTTAGCATTTCTTTTACTTCTCCATTCATCTTTATCCGCCTATTAAACTCATCAATTTATGTATGTTTACAAGCTTTAAGTTTTACTCCGTTGGCAATGCTCTCTTTCTCGGGTTGGGTGATTTGTTTTCAATCCTATTTTTTGTAAAAATGGATCTATTTGCATGGAATGATTACAATAAAATCAATAAAATTTGAAAAATAAATCATTTAAAAAATATATGGTAGTGGCAATATTATTCCAAGTAATGATTCTTTTCAGTACAGATTAAAATGTATTGGTGAGGGAGACATGGCTAGAAGAAGGTACAGACTAATATGATGGGAAACAAATTTCAGACTTGAAACTGGGGAGTAAAACTTACCTTCTAACAGAAGAAGTATAGAAGGCAAAAGTTACAGTAGCATCAGTTGCTGCAGAATCCTTGCCATATATCTGTGTGAAATTTGCATTTTCTTGCCCTGCCTGCTTGGGTTTTCTGTGGCTAATCTAGTTTTCCTATCATATTTCCAAAGATCTTTGTGGTTTGCTAACTGGCAAATGTAAAGTTACTCAATGTGGGTAGGCCCAGTTATAGGCTGGCACCTTACTCAGGGTTGATTTCTACCTTTTAACTGAAGTTGCCATGATAGATACTATCTTCTAGAAACCCTGGGTTGGATTAAGTGGGTTTGTAAATATTGTATGCAATGTTATGTTAAAATATATAAAATAAATTTTTTGCAAATAGCACAGTTTGATTATAGGCTATCAATTATTCTAACATGAAACAAATATTTATTGCTAGAAATAATGGATTTATTTTTCAAAAAAGAGAAAAATGAGGCAAGACATGGAAAAAAAGAATTCTGTGTTCTTTTGGAGGGTGCTCTAATTAAATTGTTTTGTGGTTACACATTTCTAGTGTGGCTTCATAGCCCAGGTGGCAAACAATGTGAGGTAAAGTCACAATGACCAAGTATACAGGCAGACTGGATAGATAGAACTGAGAATCATTTATAAATAAAAGCAACATAGAAACCAAACAGAAAGTAATTAGGTCCAGAATGAAGTGGCACATGAATGGTGTACGTCTGTCAAATTGTGTTTAAGAAGTCTTATATAATGCATAAAAGACCTTCTGCTTCGATATAGAGATTTTAGTGATCTAAAGTACGACTTCTTTTTGTTTGTGCTCTTTGAAAATAGCTGTAGAACTCTCCAGTAATTAGGAGGGCTGTGGCCATTTCAGGGACCTCTCCCTTACTCTTAGCTAACATGTCATTTAATTGACCTAAATGGGAGAGGATCCAAACAGCAAGTGATAATAGTTTCTTGTGTTAAGTATGCTTCATTGCTATTGTCTGTAGTAATTGCGGTCATTTTTTTTTTTTTAACAGCATTCCCATCTTCATTTATTGCAAGCTAGTTGTATATATGGGGTGAAAAGGTGGTAAAGTGATTAGTATTGCTTCCTTACAGCTTCAGAACCCCGGTTCTATTTCCAGTTTGTCTCTGTGTATTTTGTGTGGCCTCTCCTTGTCTTTGGGGTGTTTCCGTGGTTATTTTTCCCACATTCCTAAAACATACACGTTAGGTTTAGATGGTGACTCTTCCTTATTTGGCTATATGCATGATTGTACCCTGCTGTGTGCTGCCACCATTTTCAGAGTTGGTTCCTGCACCAACTGGTTTGAAGATACCAGAATAGGTTCTGTGCCATCTGTTTCTGATTTGCATTAACCAAGACGCATAATGAATGGAATTATAAATTTAAGATACATACATTAGGAAACCTTTCAAACACTGACGGACTGATTCTGCAAATGAACAACATTACAGTATATATGACTTTTGATTACAGAACAAGGTCCCACAGTCCAAAGACATGCAGGTTAGGTGGATTGGCATTGATACATTCGCCCTAGTTTGTGTGGGTGAGATTGTATGTGTTCACCCTGTGATGGGCCCATGCCTTGTCCAGGTATTATACCTTCCTTGTTCCTGATGATTTCTGGGATAGGTTCCAGCTGCCCTGCAACCCTGCTTGGATAAGGGAGTTAAAAAGATGGATGGATGATGTTCAGGGAAAGGCACTGAGTGGCCATTGAAACAGCTCATGGCATATGGATGTGCTCCTGGCCATGTTATTGCCCATGTTAAAAAAGCAGCATAGGTGAAATTTGGCTACCTGGAGAAATTCAAAGTTCTAGATGCTAAAATTAGATGCAGAAGTGAGATTCTGGTGTCCTGTGATGTGTTCTATCTGTGCTGTTTGCTGGTTCAGATAAGTTATAGTAGAAGTAATCTAATCTATCTTTTGGGATATCTGTAATTATAATATAGTGTGTAGTGAAAGGGGAAAGAAGGAGAAAATGTAGTGTTTGGTTTGATATTTTGTTTTTGATCTTGGCATGGATCTTTTTACTTGTGTGGTTCACACTTGATTTAGATACCTTCATTTTGAAGGATATACAGGTTTAGACTTTTAGAAAGAAAATTGTGTTAAGGATATTTAACCCCTATCACATACTCTAGAAATAAACCCTAATTCACTACACTGTGACATCCCTTGCTTGCAATAGCTAAGTAGTTATGCACATCATTTTAATAAAGTTAATATCTTCTTAGTCCAATTCAGTGCGGTTGAAGCTTTTGCTGGTAGCATTGGGTTAGAGTGTTCAATCTCATATGCATGTTTTGTAATCTGGAAAGAAGATCAGATATCTTAGGCAAAAAAAATAAAATCAAAAACAAAACATGCAGGCATTGGGAGAAACACCACACAAACAGTGACAGAGCCAGGATTTGAATTTTGTCTCCTGGAACTACGAAGTAGCAGCACTACCCACTTTGGCAATCTTTATTAAATGTAGCATTATTCTATTAAGACTAAACAAACACTGTTAAACCATTTATAAGTACAAAGGTGTGTTACATGGATTAGAGAAATCCTCAGTTCAGAATGGGTTAAAAGGTGCAATTAGATTATATTGGCTAGAAAATGAATGGGTGGGTTTAGGTAATCTTTGAACTTTTTTTTTGCTCATCTTGTGCTATTTTCATGTTAAACAATGAACAACAACATATTTCCTGCTGCAACGCAGACTTTGTGAATATCCTAAAGCAGAATATGAGTGACTTCTGATAAGCCATTATTATTTTTTTTATATACATGGTTGGATTTAATTCAAGGTCACCAGGTATGTTAAGTAAAATTTGTCACCAAAAAAAAAAAAAATACTCTGAACCATTGGTACTTGCATAGTTATTCCGTAAATGTTAGTAATCTTAAAAGTTCCAAACCAACAAGATCTTCCAATTTACTGTTATTTTTCTTCATATACATCTTTTAATGTGTTAACAATTTAGGGAGCATCTGCAGATAATGATCAATATGAACTAATCTAATTCTACCACGCCTGGCACTTAAAAAATTCTTTACGTTTTACTGCAGCCATATCCTTTGAAAGGAAACAGCAGGCCCAACTACAAGGTAAACTCTGCCATCTAGTGAGAAGGTGTAACACTTGGGTACAACTTGTTTTGCAGTAGATAACTTTGATATATGATTATTTTTTGAGCAAAATGTAAAGAATCTGTGCACTTGAAAGACATTCATTGTAATTTTACCCTTCAGTGCACTAAGCAATTGTGGATATATTGCTATATAACTATTTAAGTACAGTTTTCAACAGATGTGTTAAAATAAATGAAACAAATAAGGAACCTTGTAGAATAAGCAGTCATTGCTCTACAAAGTAAAGGATATTAAAATAGGGGGAGATTCTCTTTATTCAATAAGTAAATTAAAAATTCTTTATAGTGTAGTCTGTGATTTATGCCTTTACTTCTACCATTCCTCTACAGTTTTGGACCTTAACTGAGTTTCCAGGAGCAAATATCTTAAGGAAATGGTGTAGAATGTGGCATTTTACAAAAAGAAAGACCCTTATTTTTATGTTGTATTGTAAGATGCCACTCTTCATTTCACTATTTCCGTTTGTTTGCAAACTGCTATTTTACTGAAAGTGAAATGTGGAAAACGTCTGCAGTGCATAGCACACAATGCTGTACAACTGAGTTGTTATGTATTAAACAAGTTTAAAAGAATTTCCATCTTTTGCTTTACGAAGTAACAGATTATGCTGAGAGCATAATTGCATAAAGAATAAATTGCCTGTAGAGGGCTGTTTATATACACATTGGATGCATGTACTTTTTAAACACTATTAAAACAAGTGTCATTTTATTTTGTGGAATTTTACTTCTCTGTTACGCTGCACTAATATAACCTGCATTTATTGGCTTTCATTAGAGGACTTTTTGAACTCTTAGTCCCAGAGTCAGTCATTTGGTTAAAATATCAAGGGCAGAGTGCTGAATCGTACACATTGGCAGAATTTAAGTGCAAACTTGATTTTTCAGATACTTTTTCAGAAGTATCAATATCTTTTAGGAAACTGTGATTTTTCTCACAGTTGCATTTATAGCCTAGCTCTGAAGAAAAGCAAAACTGAACTATGGAGAAATAATAAAATGTCATACATGAAGGAAACCTTTGTAAAATTTAATTGTGATGCATCTATTTGACACAGTAATTACAGTTGTTACACTACAAAGTAAAGAAAGTTAAAATAAGGAAAGATTGTCTTTATTCAATGTGCAAATTACATGTTGTCTTCATTCTTGGACTTCCAATATGTTTTTATCTCTCTGTAGAAGTTTCACTTTTTCCACATTTTGTTATGTTACAGCCCTATTCCAAAATGGATTAAGTTCATTTTTTTCCTCAGAATTCTACACACAACACCCCATAATGACAACGTGAAAAAAGTTTACTTGAGGATTTTGCAAATTTATTAAAAATAAAAAAGCTGAGAAATCACATTTACATAAGTATTCACAGCCTTTGCTCAATACTTTGTCAATGCACCTTTGGCAGCAATTACAGCCTCAAGTCTTTTTGAATATGATGCCACAAGCTTGGCACACCCATCCTTGGCCAGTTTCACCCATTCCTCTTTGCAGCACCTCTCAAGCTCCATCAGGTTGGATGGGAAGCGTCGGTGCACAGCCATTTTAAGATCTCTCTAGAGATGTTCAATCGGATTCAAGTCTGGGCTCTGGCTGGGCCACTCAAGGACATTCACAGAGTTGCCCTGAAGCCATTCCTTTGATATCTTGGCTGTGTGCTTAGGGTCGTTGTCTTGCTGAAAGATGAACCATCGCCCCAGTCTGAGGTCAAGAGCGTTCTGGAGCAGGTTTTCATCCAGGATGTCTCTGTACATTGCTGCAGTCATCTTTCCCTTTATCCTGACTCGTCTCCCAGTTCCTGCCGCTGAAAAACATCCCCACAGCATGATGCTGCCACCACCATGCTTCACTGTAGGGATGGTATTGGCCTGGTGATGAGCGGTACCTGGTTTCCTCCAAACGTGACGCCTGGCATTCACACCAAAGAGTTCAATGTTTGTCTCATCTGACCAAAGAATTTTGTTTCTCATGGTCTGAGAGTCCTTCAGGTACCTTTTGGCAAACTCCAGGCGGACTGCCATGTGCCTTTTACTAAGGAGTGGCTTCCATCTGACCACTCTACCATACAGGCCTGCAGAGATGGTTGTCGTTCTGGAAGGTTCTCCTCTCTACACAGAGGACGTCTAGAGCTCTGACAGAGTGACCATGGGGTTCTTGGTCACCTCCCTGACTAAAACCCTTCTCCCCTGATCGCTCAGTTTAGATGATTCGCCAGCACTAGGAAGATTCTTGGTGGTTTTGAACTTCTTCCACTTACGGATGATGGAAGCCATTGTGCTCATTGGGATCTTCAAAGCAGCAGAAATTTTTCTGTAACCTTCCCCAGATTTGTGCCTCGAGACAATCCTGTGTCTGAAGTCTACAGACAATTCCTTTGACTTCATGCTTGGTTTGTGCTCTGACATGAACTGTCAACTGTGGGACCTTATATAGACAGGTGTGTGCCTTTCCAAATCATGTCCAATCAACTGAATTTGCCACAGGTGGACTCCAATTAAGTTGCAGAAACATCTCAAGGATGATCAGGGGAAACAGGATGCACCTGAGCTTAATTTTGAGCTTCATGGCAAAGGCTGTGAATACTTATGTACATGTGCTTTCTCGATTTTTTATTTTTAATAAATTAGCAAAAATCTCAAGTAAACTTTTTTCATGTTGTCATTATGGGGTATTGTATGTAGAATTCTGAGAAAAAAAGTAATTTAATCCATTTTGAAATAGGGCTGTAACATAACAAAATGTGGAAAAAGTGATGCACTGTGAATACTTTCTGGATGAACTGTAAATTGCTGCAGAATATCAGGTTGTAAATTATTCATGTTCCCTGAAGAAGACCCATTTTTAATATTCTGGTATTTCCTTTCTTTCAGTTTTTACTAATCTAAACTTTCAATTTAAACCTCTGGTAGTTTACTGCTTACCTTTTAACTATTTTAGTTCATTTATTACATTTCAGCTGATTAAATTAGAAGAAAAACTGGAAAAACTGAGGTGTTCTAAAACTTTTGACCAGTAGTATACTCACTCCAATACCTTCTTGGAGAAATGCAAAAAGTAAAGATTCATTGCTGAAATTTTACAGTAGACACATTAACACATGTCAAGAATCACCAGAATGATTCAGCAGCCTTTTCAGAGATTGTTCTATGGATAGATAAAAGTGAATCATATTGGATTACATGGGTCCCATTATTTATTGCATAAACATAGAAAGCCACAGTAAGTAAATCATACCATCAAACATGGTGGTAATAGTGTTAGGGCTTGCCATTACTGTAGAAACCATGAATTCTGCTCTGATGAGAAAATTCATTAGAAGAATGTCCAGTCATCTGTCTGTGACCTGAAGCAGTTTGTCGTCATGCAGTAAGACTGTGATTCGAAACACAATAGTCCACAGCAAGATGGCTAAAAAGATGCAAAGTTTTGAACTGGCCTAGTCAAATTCCTGATCGAAACCCATCAGAGTTGCTGTGGCAGGACCTAAAACAAGCAGTTATTGCTCGAAAACCTTCCTATGTTTCTGAATAAAAGTTGCTATGCAATGAGAAGTGATGCAAAATTACACCTTTTATTGGCTAACTGAACAGATTACAATATGCAGGCTTTGAAGGCTGCTCAGGTCCCTTCTTCAGGCAAGTTCAGACCAATAAAAGGTGTCATTGTGAGTCACTTCTCATTACATTAATGATGGCTAATACGGTACACCACTTGCCAACTACAGTTACTCTGCAAGAAAGAGCAGTGTAAAATTCCTCAACAGTGATATGAAAGACTAATATTGAATTACAGGAAGTGTGTGTTTGCAGTCATTGCAGCAAAAAGTGGTGCACAAGTTTTTTTTTTTTAAGGTGGAAATTACTTTTTCTGCTCAGTGCCAGCCGGTGTTGAATAACTTTGTTTATTAGATAAATTTGTTTTAAAAAATGTGCCATGTGCTCGCTCTGATGTTCTTTATCTAATGATAGATTTTGGTTAAAGACCTCAAAACATTATTAACCATTCAAATAGCAGAGAAAATTATAAATAATTGAGGGAAAAATACTTTTTCATGGCATTATATACTACATAATGTCATTGTGTTACTATTCATTGGAAAAGGCATGTATTGCAAAATTAGTTGAATATTATTTTTACATCCCTGACCTCGTTTTTTTTTTATTATTCTTTCCATGTTTAAGAACTGTTTTGGTTGGCTTTGGGAGTGACAATCAATGGGAAAAATGTATATTTTAATCAAGTCTATTTAAATGTGTGAAAGAATCTTAGCAAATGAGCAGTAGAGAGAAAGTTTTAATGAACCCTCTAAAATTAAAATCTGATTCTGATGACTGATGATGCCATGACATTCTTGTGTTATAAATAGCAACCATACTTGATGAGATTATGACTGATTATATTTCATTTTCTATAGGCCACCAAACAAGTCCTATGTGTTCAGCAATGCTTAAAACGGAGATGATGTGCAGTACCTGACAGTGCAGTGTGATGTTAAAACTGTTTAGATTTAAGATCAGCACAGGGTTGCAAAGGTTGATGAAAAGACATTTTCTTTTGTGTTACAATTCATTGAGTGTCAGGTTGTAATTATGACTGATTCAACAAATTGCTTTAGAATAGGAACTCGGTTCATTAAAACATGGATCAAGATAAAAGTTGACAGCACAGAAGAATAGAATATTTCGGTCTTCTAGCTTTGTAGTGATTGCTAATTATTCGCAGATCAAGGAGGATGATAGCTGAACTTCACTGATTCCATAATTTGCTAGAGCTGTTAGTGAATGCTTATACTGATTGTTTTAGCTCAGTACACTTGGCCTTGCACATAGCAATTGAATGTATTTTTAGCCAACATGTATGTGCTTGATATCTACCTGTCTTACACACTTCACATTTTATAACATTATAGGTGAACAGATTACCATGACTGTTTCAAATCGGTTATAAATGACTAGTAATTACATGGAGTTTCATACTTTTGCACTGTGAGACACACATATCTGTTAAAATTTTTTAAAGTCCATATACTCCATATAGAGTTGCCTACCGTATATTATTTTCCAGAAATATAACCTCATTAACCAATATGCTTGCGTTATAAGAATTTTTTTGCATACTGTAGTGTGCTTGGCTAGTAACATCCTTAAGGAGTGGCCTATGAAATCAACAAGCTAATTAAGAAAATAAGCTCAGTGATATGATGTGCTCTTAAGCCAGTGGAGGTATTAGTGAAGAAGAAAATGACAACAAAACTTAATGCCATTATGAACAAAGCAGTACATCCTATTTCTGACACATTAGCATCGTATACTTTGAGCCAAAAATTATTCATCAGAAGTATGTCAAGAAACACTGTTGGGGCGTCTTTATAGTTACGGCAATACACTGTCATAATGCCTCACTGTGACTGTGATTGCTCAAAAATGTAGTTTTCTTTGTAATTCTAGTGTGTGGGAGAGTTGGAATATTTTTATATTTTTAGAACTTGCTTTTGTTTACTGTTAACACTACAATTTCACATCTCTGGTAGTGTGGGTTCAAATTTCTCGCTGGTTACGAGTTATATGGGATTTGTATATTCTTCCTGTATGTGTGTTTTGTCTCACATCTAAAACACATGAAAAATGTGTAAACCAAGGATTTCAAACTCCAGTCCTGGAGAGCCTCAGTGACTGCAGGTTTTCATTATAACCCATTTCTAAATTAATGACCTGTTTTTGTTGCTAATTAACGTCTTTGGAATTAATTAATTAATATGGTGGTGGCCTCAGGAATGTTGATTTGCTCAGATCTCCAAAACATTTTAACAGTTCTTTTAGAAAAGTAAAGAAAAAATCAACAATTTTGAAAACGTCTGCTATTGCACAATGAGAGCAGCAACAAGCCATGGAATTAAAGAATGGGTTTAATTAACAATAAGACTTGGTGCCTAATTAAGCAACTGGTTGGAGTTTGAGGACCTGACTTAGTTGGTCTCCTGTTGGCTCACTCACTCACATAATATTAAGTATGTGTTTTTAATGCGTGGCTTATCATTGTACAGTGGAACCTCGGGTCACAACCTTAATTCGTTCCAAAACTCTGGTCACAACCCAATTTGGTCGTGACTCAAACTGATTTCCCCCATAGGATTGTATGTAAATACAATTAATCCATTCCAGACCGTACGAACTGTATGTAAATATATATTTTTTTAAGATTTTTAAACACAAAAATAGTTAATTATACCATAGAATGCACAGTGTAATAGTAAACTAAATGCAAAAACATTGAATAACACTGAGAAAACCTTGATAAAAGGTGAAAACTAACATTGCAAGAGTTCACGCTACAGCTTTACAGACTGCTCGCTGTAAACACTTTTTTGAATGAGTTTTAAGCACAGGGAAAAAAATGAAAATTTGAAAAATCCTTAATTTATACAAAAACTAACCATAAACAACCAAGCAAACTGACCTTGTATGAGTCGAGTTCTGGCATGAAGGAAGTGAGGAAGAAGAATTAGCCACTCGTAGAAGGATAGTTTTGCAGCAAATCACCGTGACTCTTTCTAGCTTTCTCGCATAACATCGCTTCACTTACTCTATTCCCTGCAAGTCGCTTCTCATTCAACCACGCTAGCAACAGTTTTTCCACCTCTTCCAGCACCTGAGGTCTCTGCTTGGTTAGCACTGTAACTCCTTTGGCAACATCAGCTGCTTTAATGGCCTCTTTCTGCTTTAGAATAGTCAAAATCATAGATTTTGACTTCTTGTACTCAGCGGCAATATCAGTAACATGAACGCCACGCTTATACTTTTCAATTTCTTTAATTCGATTTCAATTTTCTTCAAACCTTTCTTCTCATCAACACTACCACTCTTCACTTGCTTAGAGGCCATGGTTAATTGCAAAATTAATGCAAACATACACAAAATAGAGCACAAATAGTTCACAGCGAATGCATGCATGTGGTGCTGGGCGATATGATGATATATATAGTGGGGACGATAGAAACGATAGAAGAGAAATAGGACGATAGACACTTTTCTATCGTTTCTAACGTAATTTTATCAATTACTAAAGAAAATATTGCATTAAATAGGCTATGACAAATGAATGATAATGTCTTGTCGCTATGCAATGCATACTCTATTCATCTCTTATATAAGTGATAATCAAGAATAAAAATGAACTTTTTCGCAAAGAAACTCCATCTTGTGGTTTTGTGACAGTTCAGTTAAATGTCACTTCAAAATAAAGTTGCAAAAAAAAGTATGCAATGATATTTTTGTCAAACTTTTCAGAGAATAACTGGAAACGTACTTTATTGTGGGTGGTATATCGTGATATATATCGTTATTGTGATATAAAATAATCCATATCGTGATATATGATTTTTCCATATCGCCCAGCACTACATGCATGTATGACCGAGAACAATGTACAGGGAGAGACTGAACACGTGCGGAAATCATCGGCGCATACGAACCGGAAGGGAAACTGGCTTGTTTTTCACCTGAGTGTGTGGTCATGAACAGATGCAAAAGTTTGGCAAACTTTTTGGTCGTAACCCGATTTGTATGTGTTCCGAGACGTTCGTGAACCGAGGTTCCACTGTATATGTTGTTATGTATGTATATGTGAGTGTGTATATGCTCTGATTTTCACTAAAAAAAACTCGATCAGCGATTGGTAAAAAGGCAGATTGACAAAACTGATATTTTCAGCCCCTTCTCCTTTATGTGAGGTAATACAGTAGATGAGCCAGGAGAGAGTGGATGCGTTGGTATATTAGGCTTTACGGTAAAGAAAGTGGAGTAATAAAATGAAAAAAAGTCATTGGAAAAGTTGTCCTGTGCAAATAGAAAAATGGCAAGAAAAGGAATTCAAACCTTTATTTTGTCCTTTAAATTAAAATAGACACTGCTTGAGTTTGGACAGTGTGCTTGTTTAAAATGCAGAAGCTTACACTTTCAAGTGGAAAAAGAAAAGATAAGGATGAATTTGAAAGTGCTACTTTGTATGCAGTTTTTTTTTTTAAGATTTGTTTTGTATTACTGGTTGCTGTATGTCATACATCATACGTTTTGGTAAGAAACAAGTACTACATAATTAAAATGGTAATCCATATACATAATTATACCTCAGGAATTATGAATATCTAGCAGATATGCTGAAGAAAAAAACACAGCTGTATAGTAAGTGTATATTTTAACAGCAAAATGTTATAGTGCAATTAATGATTTAAAATTTAAGCACTGTTTAATTGCCAATATTAATTAAGTGATTGTGTGAGAATATATACATATATATATTTTTGTTGTTTGAGAAATGGTGAAAACTACTTTTCTTAATTAAGCCTTATTATATATATTTGTACTTGTGGCCCAGTTCTACCCTCTGGAAATGACCTTCTATCTGCCACAGCCAGGTGTTATGTGGCTGTCCCCTTGGCCTGGTCCAGCCGCTTAGGTCCTCAGCAATGAGTATCCTGTGAGACGGATCACCCTCATGAAATCGTTCCACATGACCATAGAGCCATAACTGACACTCCCTCACAATGTAGGTAATGTGCCTCATTCCATGAGCAACCACTTGTTTTGACAAAAAGTCAAACAAGTCGTACCCAAGGAATCTCCAAAGAGACACAGTACTGAAGGAGTCCAGTCTTCATTTGTGGTCACTGGATAGCATCCATATCTCACAACCATACAGCTTAACAGGAAGCACCAGGACTCTAAATAGTTGGACCTTTGTCTTTTTGCAGGGATTTCGAGAGTGCCACAATCCCTTTTCCAGCAACCTCATGACCATGCCCATGCTCTCCCAGTCTGTCTGTTGACTTCATAGGAAGAATGTTGCTGCTGAGGTAACTAAACCTCTCGATTAGGTTGACATTTCCTCCACAGACAGACGCATGGCTGATGGATGTGCTCAAGAGGTTAATAAAGGCCTGGATCTTCTTTTTTTTTTTGTCCACAATCCAAGGCACTCAGACTCCTCGCTCATGCTCTTGGAAGCCCCCATCAGAGCCTATTTTGACTGCGCAAAGATCACATCACTGTCAGCAAAGTCAAGATCAGTGAATCTCCCTTCACCAAACATAATGTATATTTGTTTATATATATATATATATATATATATATATATATATATATATATTGTGGCAGTAGGGGCAGTAGTGCACCCTTGAACCCTCAGGTACAACTCCAGACACCAGGTAAAAGTCAAGACCTTTTATTTATCTTTTCCTCAGTGCACCAAGCACCTTCCCCACTACTCATTCAAACCACTATCAATACTATAACAATAAACACTCCTCCTCGCCCAGACACTTGCTCCTCTACCTCCCAGCTCAGCTCAGTGTCTGGACTGAGGCAGCGCCCTTTATAGCCCCTGACCCGGAGGTGTTCCTGTCCCAGGAGTCCACAGTTCCCTACTCCTTCCGGTCAGGGCAATAAGTCCATTACTTCAACCCGAGCACGCCATATCTTCCTGTCACGTGACCGTGGCGTACTCCCGGTCATAAGGCACAACAGAGCCGATAAGTCCCCACAGCGACTCCTGGTGGCCAAGGTATCCAGCAGGGCTGTGAATAAACACCACAGAGTCCATAAGGCCCTGCTGGACCTCGGAGCACAATCCCGCTGTCTGGAGAGCTCCTCCTGTCGGCCTGGGGTGCGGACCGCCTCGAAGCCGGCAGTCTTCCACAATATATATATATATATATATATATATATATATATATATATATGTATATGTATAATGTGTATGTGTGGGTTTGTGTATATACAGTATACACAAGCAATATATTACGTATATACACACATATATATATAGATGGATGCAGAGAACAATATTGCTCAGTTTCCATTGACATTTCCTGGTGATGATCATAGTGGTACTATGCTGAGCTGAATTGACCAAAACTGAGCCTATTCCAGTACGCCTTTCCAGCTTCTTATAGGAAATTGCCAGGTCCCCCCAAACCTCTCCCTCTCTGTGTGTGTGTGTGTGTATATATATAACAGACATGTCTCCTTCTTCCCTCACAGCCTGGAGAAGCTGCCCCTTGAGGGCACCCAGCTGAAGGAAGCCCCACCCCTTTCGATCCACAGCACATGAGAGCAAAGCGACTCAGAGATGTTGTTTTCCTGCATTGTGAGAACAAGAGTTTTGTTTCCCTGTGAGCAGCACAAGAAAGTGCCGATTTTAGTTATTTTTCTGTTACTATTTATAAAAATAAAAAGTTTTGTTGCCAGATGGTAACCTCCCTCATGACATGCGATCATTTCCTCGCACTGCTACTATATATATATATATATATATAATATATATATATATATGTACAGTAATCCCTCCTCAATTGCGGGGGTTACATTCCAGACCCTACCCGCGATAGGTGAAAATCCGCTAAGTAAAAACCATATGTTTGTATGGTTTTTTTGATATATTTTAAGCCCTTATAAACTCTCCCAAACTGTTTATAAATATTCCCCGCACAGTTATACAGCATAAACCCTTTGTATTCTCTTAGTTATTAGGTAAGATTCATTGAAATTATGTATGTAAACACACTGTTTATATACAGTAAAAGCTAAATATTATTTTAAAGATATTGAGTGTCTCCGATATCACATATGTTACAGCCATTACGATAGACAGGCCACCAGCAATAAATACATACAATTCAAGAAAAATTGTATACAGTAAATGTGTGTACAGTGACACTAAACGTACGTACATGTACTAAGTACTGTAAGTAGAAAATTAATTATGGTTACTCACCAACAATGACACGATGACTTGTCCGATAACGATGAGTTTAGTTTTTCTGCACAACAAAGGAGAGCGTTGAAGCTCTTCTAAAGGAGCCTGTTCAGGCAAGTGTGTAGCACCGCTGTTGTTCTTCTTCAATCCAAATCCCTAAAGCAGATTCCATCCAGACTACTGCCTTATTACATCCACTTACAACTCGTTTTGCACTCTGGTTAAAAGGATACTGCGACTGTAGATCTTATATTCCTTTCCTTCTTTTTAAATAAAAAGAATCATAGCCTCATTGATGCTGTAATGGCGTCCTACAGCAGTGTAGCTTTTCCCTTCCTTCAACATATCCAAAACGTTTACCTTTTCGGCAATCGTTAATATCTTCTGTTGGCGCTTGGGCACGGCCCCTGAAGCAGTAGCAGGAGCAGATTGTTTTGGAGCCACAATGAAGGGCTTGACTATGCAGCGAGATAAATACAAAAGAACACAAAAGTTAACTCTTTACACAGTGAAACACGTTGATGCTGAATGAGCAAGACTTCCTGGTTAACGCCGTAGAATCAAATTCAGCGCTCCGTCGCTGAGCCATTCAGCACACAGGAACTTAACTGCGTGTTCTGATTGGTTAGCTTCTCAGCCATCCGCCAATAGCGTCCCTTGTATGAAATCAACTGGGCAAACCAACTGAGAAAGCATGTACAGGAAGTAAAAAGACCCATTGTCCACAGAACCCGCAAAGCAGCGAAAAATCTGTGCTATATATTTAGATATGCTTACATAAAAATTCCGCGATAGAGTGATGCCGCGAAAGTCGAAGCGCGATATAGCGTGGGATTACTGTAATGGATATTTTCATTCTGTAAGGAATGTACACAAATTAGTGTACCACAAACCAATTGAGAAAAATGCAATGTGTAAGTGGTAGATATCATTTCCTTTTATTTACTATAATATTCTCAGATGTAAGTTCATTGTAGACCTTTCTTTCAGAGATGCAGTTGTGCATTACACTGTATAAGCATTCATTCTGCAGTGGATTAGTGGTCTGTTTTTTTTCCCCTCCTTTGTCCATGTATATAAATTTGTAAATCATCTTAATTTAAGATAGAATTCTTGATACATTTGGCTGCCATTTTTATTTTCTTGTTTGTGCAGGAATACTGCACAACCATGAAGCTGGATTCCGGAATTGACTACAGGAGGAGACAATTACCAGCAGCAGGGAAACTCTACTACCTGTAAGTTGAATCAGTCTACTTCTATTAAAAGTGTAATTCTAGCCTTTTTTTCATTCTGGATTCAATTGCATATGCAAAGATGGGCCCGTTTTCCATGTTACATTTTTTTTTTGCAAATGCAAACATTTAAAACCATGTGATTAGTTCAGCATCTTTAGGTGCCAGGTAAAAATAAAGTTGTATGCTGCATTAATGTGTAAGTAGTAAGAAAGCTAATTCAATCAGTTACAATTTCAAATTATTATCCTTCTATTGGCTATAGTGCCTTGAATACAGAATATGCCCTATAGCGTTTGGAAGTTTGATATAAATTAATCTTCCAAACACACTCTGTGCAGGTTACTAATAGCTTTAGCAGGTTATTTTTCTTCGACTATATTGCTAATGTAATCTTACAGACACGGCATGCATGTAAACAACTCCTTCAACTCTGGGCTTGTTTAGTGCATACAAAATACAGTTGAAAATTAAGGTATAATTCAACAAGCAAAGTTTTTATTTGCAAGTAAGCAGAAACAAAGTGTTTTGGGATCATCTTGTATTTTTCATTAAATATGTTTGAATAAACTAATGGAACTAATGTATATATGTCTGAATGTCTTGATACCCTGCATTTGACTGTAATTAATCACAGACATTAATATGTCTGCATTAATGAAGCAGTCAAACACACCTCAATAATCACAAACACCTGTGATGCCAATTGTTCCAAACATTATGGTGCCCTGAAATGGGGAAATCATGTAAAAGTGTTGTCATTTCTACATAATATGACTGAAATGTTTACAAATACCCTAAAATTAAAGTCTGCAAAGAGCAAAAAATAACATCTGAATTGTTTGGTTTGTAATTTTAAATGGTGGAGCAGAGGAGTAAATCAAGGAAAATGTGTCTTTGTCCTAAACAGTTTGGAGGGCACTATAGCTATATAGATATACAGGGGTAGACAAAAGTAGGCTTACAGTTGTGAGTACATGAGGCAGGCAATTTGAGCACTTATGAGATTGTCCTTAAGTGCATTGTGCCTTTGTGAATTTGTTTTGAGTTAATAAAGTTAAAAAAATAACTATTATATTAATCATAACTTGCTTGTCTTTTCCTATATGAACAACTGTAAACCTACAGATATATAAATGAAGGACAATGACAAACAACACAAAATTATGAAAGTTTAGTTGAACATTTTCGCTCCTATATACATAACTTCAAAGTTCAAAATGGATAAGTTCTCTAGCTAGTTATTAAACCTCTTGTGTTTGCACTGTGGCATTTATTTGCTCTCTGTGTTTGAGTGTGAAATGTGCAGTGCACTTTCTTACTATCCTTCACAAGGTTTACCTTTCAGATACAGTGACACAAATACAATATTACATTAGTTTTTTTTGTCCTGACCACAGTACTAAATTATATTTAATAGTTCTTGGAATTGAAGTAGGTGTACTTATAGCTCTGCTGTAAGCAATGCTTTATTCTTCTCCTGGTTGTCTCTGTCTAGATATTTGGAAGAATCTTCATAGTGCCTTCTTTTTTTTGTTTTTGTGACCTTTCTACTTCTTTACCTTGGTCAACTCTTTTGGTTGTTTGTGTCATGCAATTTCTTTTGAGGTTCAACACACTGTGGCAGTTCTCTTGGGTCTAGCAAAATCACATTTTCTGAGCAACTGGTGATCAGTCAGTTGCTGTTTTAGCAAGGCAAATTTGTGACCTTTCATACTTGGCCACTCTCAGGTTGAGCACTTGCTATTTTTCAGCACGGTTTGGACAAACTCCAGTACAAACAAATCTTCCACTCTTAATGTCCAGTAAAGTTTCCCATTAGAGTAAAGAGAACACTTCAATCTCTGTTACGCCCACACTCTATATGGGTCTGGCTGTGGATAGCCAAAATTAAAACAAGGTTGAGAGCTGTAAGCTTGATAAGAAAAGAGATTAGTTAGTGTATGTTTGAAGTTTTTAAAGGCTATATAAGAAACATCACCTGGATGCACTGGGACATATCATCAGTGATGTATCCTGAGGTCATCGGGCGTTTCGGGTCTCGCAACATCATACACCCTCGCTCAGGCGACCCAGCCGGGATTGATCACTCCCCAACTTATGTCCCAGTAGCAATCCACAGATCGGCCCTCTTCATCCAAAGCCACCTTGAGGCTTTCTCTGCGGCTTCACTTGCGGATTTAATGGCCCCCTTCCTGGCCGCTCCTATTATGCCCAACCGTGTGAGGACTCTACAGAGTGAGAGTCCTGCAAATCCAAATTTCTATGGGCTCAAAGAGTACCCTCCAGCCTCTGCCCTTGCACTCCTCCACCAGCTCCTGGTACTTGGCGCGTTTCCTCTCACTAGCCTTCTCAATACGTTCTTCCCAGGGCACTGTCAGTTCCAGCATGATCAGTTGTTTTGAGGCCTCAGATGTAATGATCATGTCTGGCCGGAGTGGTGTTGTTATAATTTGCTGCGGGAACTTTAGTTGGTTTCCCATGTCAGCCTGCAGCTGCCAGTCAGAAGCTGTGTAGAAGAAGCCTGTTGTTACTGCCTTTGCCTGGGATTGCTCTCCCGCTTTAACGAAGGTAACTGACTTCTTAGGGCCATGGAGGAGTTTGCTTGTCTTGATGGCTGCAGTCAAGCTGTCAACAACTGACTTGAGCACCTTGTCATGGCACCACCGGTAGCGTCCATCTGCCAATGCCTTAGGACAGCTGCTGAGTAGATGTTCTAGAGAGCCTCTTCCTGAACAAAGTGGGCAGGATGGTGTCTCGCTCTTTCCCCAGACGTGGAGGTTTGCTGGACTTGGCATGACATTGTAGACCGCTTGCACCAGGAACCGGACACAAAAGAAATCTCCCTGCATGATGTCCAACCATGTGATCCTTCGCTGGAGAGCACCTCTGTCACCTCCCCCACCTCTCCCACCTTGTCCATGCATCCTGTTGCCGGAGTCCTACTGCCCTGGTCACTCTCTCTTCCTCCACCCCTGCTCAGACCTCTTCCTGGAGTAGATGGATTCTCTTCTTGCCCTGGGCCTTGCCGACCTGGGTCTTTGGGTAGCCCAGACCTGCTCTACCTGTTGCCACGGTGCCAACCAGAGCCTTCTGTCTCAGACGTGACTCTGCCACCTCCACAACCTTCTCCACCCTCCATTTCCTGCCTGTCCTCACCTCAATGCCAGCTGCTGACAGCTTACAATCCTTGGAGTTCCTATACTGTAGGACTTCACTTCTCTGGTGCGTGCTACCATGAATTCTTCCGTGAGACCTCTAAATGGTAGCTGCAGGATGTTCTTAGTTCCATACAGTACTGCCCTGGTTAGGCTGCATAGGAGTCCCAACCACTTCCTGCTGATCTTTTCAAGGTTCTCAACTGTTGAAAATGGGACTGCATATACCAGCAGAGGCCATAGGACCCGGGGCAGGATTGAATGCTGATAGATCCAGGCTTTAAACCTACCAGGCAGGCCAGACCTATCAACTTTGGTGAGCCATTCCCCAAGCTCCTGCGTGAATTTCTGAATGGCAGCTGTGTCTTTCAGACTTGAGTCAAAGACTTTCCCCAAACTCTTGAAGTAATAGAAATCATATCATTGGTTTCTTCAATGCACATAAGACATGCCTTTTAGTTAAACCATTTGTGCAAAGTACTGTCCTTCAAGATTTTCAGTTGGTGAGTTTCAGCTTGTTGTTTGAGCTGAATGTTTAGCTGGTACCATAAGAATGTGGCTCTGAGATGTCACTGGGTGAATGATCATTCTATGGAGATAAGCCTCAAAGTCTGGATTCTGAGAAGGGGCCCCACCATAGAAAAATATTTTTTAGGAGTTACTAAAGAGCAGCAGCTTTTTAAGCCAGTACTTCTGTTCCAGCCATAGCATAAAATGGATAATGCTAGTCTGTTCTATGATTCTAAATATGTACTGTATATATCAATACATTATTGTTGTTGTAGCACTTTAGACTACATGAGTTTAATATGAATTTTTTCTGAGGAGGCTATTAGATGTTGACTTTTTAAAAGTATTCTTTTCTAAATTCTAAATAGAATGAATGGCAGAGAATTTTTCTTAGTTTCCATTTTTATATCTTTGTGCTTCTTCTTTTATCATATTTGTGAGGTTCTGAAGATGAAGTACCGTGATTTTCTGCTGACTAGCTGTATTACAGTAGCAATCTGCTTCTGTACTGTCTAAAAAACATCCATGATGTCTAGTAATACCATCACCATATTTCATTAGCATGGTTGTCAAATGATTATTTCATTTCACTTGTAACTTGAAATGTTTACTGATCTCAGTTATCTCCAAGCAAATATTACTCATATACAGGAAGTGGCCTTATGCAGCAAGAACCATTTTAGAGTGAAGAGACCCCTGGAATAAATGTTCTGGTCAAATTTCCTCATAAAAACTATAGCAGCTGAAATATTATGATGATTTTGTGACATCACAGGAGGTTGCTGAGTAAAAAAATACATATAATGGTAAATAAAAGATGGTTGCCCTCACAATGATAACAGTTGAGTTGTGTATAACCTTTTTTCTTCTTTTCCCTACATGTGCACTCATAAATTTACACTATTATGCACTATATTCTTAAAGTAACCATGTGTTGTTCCTTCTCAGCAGTTTATTCTATTTGACAAAGATTTTTTTTGAAGGTTAAAGTATCTGATTCATTTAGTGCCAATTTTTTTTTCTTATCTCTTTGCAACACAGTTACTTGTGAATTGACATCTCCCTTATGGATAATGATTTTCTGTTCTTTGTTTAGTAATGATAATATGAAGCCATTGTAATCCCTCATTTTGCTCCACTTATATAAACTGTAATAAGAGGTTAGCTTTGCCCACTCCTACATATAGGCAATTACATTGTTAATATGTGTCCTTACAGACTAATGTAACTGTGGATATGAAAACTTTTGCCCAAGAGGTAAAAAACTATCTGATATCTTGTGTATAAGAAGGAGCTATGTACAAAGAGGATATTATGTCAACACTTGATGAGGAATGTGCATTATCACCCATCTCTAAACTTTACAAAAATACTGAACGATTAGTGATCTGGTCATAGAGTCTTTCACCGCTATTATTGTAAGAAGGCACAGCAGATACATAAAAGGGAAGTCTCTAATTTTAGTACAGAAATTAATGCCCTTTAACAAAGGCTTTAAGAGTTTTTATGCAACATGGTATTCACCAGAATCAAAAAATCATTTTCACATATTAAACAGGTTCCTTTGCAGACTTGACATAGTAACACTTCAAGCGGATGAAACAACCAATAACATATCTGAAATTTGTATATGTCATAAATTAATACAACGTTGATTGTCCTTAGGTCCAAGTAGCTAACCAGTTAAGTGCTAAAGAAATCTCATTGTTTACAGTTATAACCACTCATAATTTTCCATGAAAGTTTTAGTAGTTTCAAAAACAATGTTCAGTGCCTTTTGTATCTGTTAATCATCATTGTTAAGAACATCTGTTTACAGATATGATTAGAACTTTTTATTCAACAAACTGCAAACATTTGTTTTTGTCTTTAAAAATAATAGCTTGGATTATACTATTGTATCCAAGTCTGAATTAACACAATAATATAAGATATATTTGTACTTGGCTATCGTAGAAGACAGAATTTTTTTTTTTTGAGTTTTCTGTTCAGTGTTGCTTATTATTGAGTCACCCTTCATTTTTTTACATTTTAATATGAGGTTCAGATAACTCCTTTTATGCAGATGGTAGCGCTGTACTGCACAGTATCTCTGACAAAGACCATGCACCTCATTGTGTATTATGGTAATGCGTCATTTATTTTTTTAGGCTCAAGATATATTTATCCTATATATATAGGTCTAAATTTCATCAGTTTCCTTTCTTTCATCATTTCTTATAATGAAAATATCTTTAAAATAGGAATAACAAAATACCATGGTTTGAATTAGCTGATCCAATTAATCTATTGTGATCAAAGTGTCAGGACCTGCTTCTCATGTCTACTTATTAATGCCACATACAACTTGACACCTAGATCCAACATATAGCCTCCATGAATTATATATATATATATATATATATATATATATATATATATATATATATATATACATTATGTAATATAAAAATATACAGTATATATACATTATGTAATATAATACACTGTTCTTATATTTAATTAATTCACTTCACGACTGGAACCTATCTAGACCGCACTGACGCAAGGCAGAAACCATCCCTGGATGGGGTACTACTTCATAGATAGATAGATAGATAGATACTTTATTAATCCCAAGTTGAGGAACAGCAAAATAAAATTTTTCAGTGTTGTCTTATGGTTATTTGGCATATTTCCGAACATGTTTTGTAGTCTCATCTTTTCCATAGACATCCTGTCTATGCTTTAAAATCACTTTCTAAATGATAAATAGAACTATGATGATTTTGTGAAGCACTGTGGTTAATTTGTAGTTTTCAGTCTCCAATGCCAGGTTTCATTGCACACACCTGTGAGGATATGAGTACTGTCAGCTCAATTAAAATAGGGAATAAGTTAATCTGTTGAAATACACTTAAATGAACCTCATGCTGCCCACTCACAAGCTTTAAGGCAAACCTATAATTTTCTACAACAGGCTTCCAAGCTGCAATGACATAGCAAAGGAGAGACAAATAATAAGCATTCTGATTGGGATGATTTGGGGTGCTGGTAAAACTCGAAATATATTTGTCTGTTGTTTCAGCATCATTTACTGCCATTTCAATGGCATGTTGTCATTAAAAGGTTGAATAATAAAAGCTGTTCTGAAAGTGCTAATGGATCCAATATACTATGTATTTAAGTATTCGCTTCTTTGCTTTGTCTTTTCAGCCTGTTGCTCTAATACTAATATTAACATAAACCAAAATACAGAAGAATAAAAGCATATATATTTATTTGATCTGTTCAGTTTTTGAAATTTGTTCTTTGCAATACATCCAATACACATAATCAGAAATTGTTTGAGGAGCACACAACTATAAATTTTAGGTCATTAAACTGACTTCTAGTGAAATATATTGTAGCACTAACTGAATACTTCTCCTATACAAGGCACTAAGAAGTTTATTGTATCTTGACCACAGTAAACACTAACCTTTCTGAAATAAAATAGAATAGGATTCTTGCCTTAAAAGGTGCTGAATATCTTATGGTTTGTGAAATACATTAAACAATGTGGTAATCAGAGCTATAGTTTTAGTTACACTAGGTTATTGATTGATTAGATATTTCTTATATTGCCCTAAAATACAATTCTGGACATGTATTTAGAGCAAAAGAATATTTGGTATATGAAGAGCTGTCTTTTAGGTTCCTTTAATTTATTTTTTCCTAGAGCAGAATACAGTAGTCAAGATCCTTTAGTCATGCCACCATATTTAAATCAGACCCTCTGCAGTTGAGGTGTTATTATATTGTTTAGAAAATCTAAAGTAGTAAACTATGGTAATGAGGAAAAAAACACAATAAAATTAAAGTGCTGTAACAATAAACATAGCATAAGCATAGCTTCTCTTCAGGTTTTACTGTTTGCCAAAATTAGTAGTACTGTAATTTCAAATTAATTTATGTTAGACCCATGTTAATTAGGTACCTGGAATATATGTATAGCATATCATTAAAATGATGCTGCTTGCATATATAATTTAAATTAGCACTAATCTGGCAATAACCTAACATTAAATATACATAAGTACAGTTTAACTCATTTGTGATCTGCCGTGACACCATAAATTTCAAGACAGAAAAACAAAAATCAGAATTGCAAATATTTAAATTGTAAATTGCTTATATTAGTTTTAAAATGCTCTAACCCTAATTCAATTATAAGGCATATCAGTATCCTGATAATATTTTCCATGAACCATATGGTTTATTATTATAATCTTACTTCTTCCTCTTCTTCTTTCGGCTGCTCTCGTTAGGGGTTGCCACAGTGGATCATCTTCTTTCATATCTTTCTGTCCTCTGCATCTTGCTCTGTCACACATATCACCTGCATGTCCTCTCTCACCACATCCATAAACCTTCTCTTAGGCCTTCCACTTTTTCTCTTGCCTGGCAGCTCTATCCTTAGCATCCTTCTCCCAATATACCCAGCATCTCTCCTCCGCACATGTCCAAACCAACGCAATCTTGCCTTTCTGACTTTGTCTCCAAACCATCCAACTTGAACTGACCCTCTAATGTACTCATTTCTAATCCTATCCATCCTCGACACACCCAGAGCAAATCTTAGCATCTTTAACTCTGCTATATCCAGCTCTGTCTCCTGCTTTCTGGTCAGTGCCACCGTCTCTAACCCATATAACATAGCTGGTCTTACTACCGTCCTGTAGACCTTCCCTTTCACTCTTGCTGATATCCGTCTGTCACAAATCACTCCTGACACTCTTATCCACCCATTCTACCCTGCCTGCACTCTCTTTTTCACCTCTCATCCACAATCCCCATTACTCTGTACTGTTGATCCCAAGTATTTAAACTTATCCACCTTCGCCAACTCTTCTCCCTGCATCCTCACCATTCCACTGACCTTCCTCTCATTTACACACATGTATTCTGTCTTGTTCCTACTGACCTTCATTCCTCTACTCTCTAGAGCATATCTCCACCTCTTCAGGGTCTCCTCAACCTGCTCCCTACTATCGCTACAGATCACAATGTCATCAGCAAACATCATAGTCCACGGAGACTCCTGCCTAATCTCGTCTGTCAACCTGTCCATCACCATTGCAAATAAGAAAGGGCTCAGAGCCGATCCCTGATGTAATCCCTCCTCCAACTTGAATGCATCCGTCACTCCTACTGCAGAACTCACCACTGTCATACTTCCCTCATACATATCCTTATCTTACTATGCACTGTGAAATGTATGGTTAATGTTTGCTGCCTTAACCAATATAAATAAATTAGTAGAATACCCGCGCTTCGCAGCGGAGAAGTAGTGTGTTAAAGAAGGTACGAAAAAGAAAAGGAAAAATTTTAAAAATAACGTAACATGGTTGTTAATGTAATTGTTTTGTCACTGTTATGAGTGTCGCTGTGATATATATATATAGCAAAATACCCGCGCTTCACAGCGATGTCGTGTGTTAAAGAAGTTATGAAAAAGAAAAGGAAACATTTTAAATATAATGTAAGATGATTGTCAAAGTAATTGTTTTGTGTATTTGGCGGCAGCGTCACAAAGTTTTTTTCGTCTAGCTGCATCAGAAAATGTACCACGATGTCTGACACGCCTCCTTTTTAGTGTTTCTCACAGCTTGGATTGCTGCTGTCATAATGGGTTTGAGTCTACATATATATATATATATATATATATATATATATATATATATATACACATACATACATAGATAGATACATATATATATACATATCTACATATACACATATATATATATATATATATATACATACCTATCTACATCATATATACACACACATACATACATACACACACAGAAATTATATATATATGTGTGTATGTATGTATGTGTGTGTGTGTGTGTGTGTGTGTGTGTGTGTACTGTATATATAGAAATACATACATATATATACACATACATATACTTGTGTGTATATTTGTGTGTGTCTATATGTGTGTGTATAGCTTTGGTCACTGAGTGCAAGGGAAAAATAATAAAATATAGTCTATAAGTTATTAAACAGTAAAACATTAACGCTTTTAAGAAGTACAGGTACATTGAGCACTACTGGAGTGGTTATGGTAAACTACATTTTAAAGACTGTGTAACACAACAGGTAAGTAGAACTAACAGCAGCTAAAATATATATGGATCATCTCTCGGTAGTAGATCCCTTTTGAAAGGCGCTACACGACGGCTGTGGTATAGAAATTACATTTTCTATGTGAACGTTCAAATCTGTGCCTCTGGTAATGTGCCTTACCGGCATTTAAAGAAAATTAGTTTTGTGTCCTCTGCAGTGTTAAGAGAGAAAGGCTTTGGTTTGGGATAAAAGGAAAAAAGGTGTAAAGAAAGGAAAGTTGCCTTTTCTTTTATATAGTATAGAGATGTGTTCGCTGACGTTATGATTGCCTTTTGGGGACAGTCGCGGTGGGTCTTGTGTAGACTGGTGAGATGTCCCCGCCATTAATCGGTTGTGATGGCACTGTCAGTCCTCCACTGTGCGTGTCTTCATAATCCGAGCTGAGACCTCATAATCGTATCACGTGCAAAAGAAAGTGTGAATCGCCTTAATATTATTTTGCCTCGGTGTAGAAAAGGGGTCCTGTGTTTGCACTTGTCTGGGCTATAGCTCAGGGGGAGGATGAAAAAATTAAAAGTGCTCACTTTGACTTAAGGCAGAAGCGCAGTCAGCGTCTCAAAGGCCGCACAGCTATGCACGCGCTGGCTGCTCGACTTTTGCTGGGCAGGAGACCCCAGTTTTGCAGACACATTCATGATATCAAAAGTCTCAGCTCTTTGGAGGTCATTCATATATATATATATAGCAAAATACCCACCTCAGCGAGAAGTAGTGTGTTAAAGAAGTAATGAAAAAGAAAAGGAAACATTTTAATAATAACGTAACATGATTGACATTGTCATGAGTGTTGCTGTCATATATATGCCTGCCTAAATAAGTCACCCTCGCTTTGCTCTTACTTTTTACCGCTCATTTAATCATGGCTAGTGGCGGAAAAATTATAAAATGGAAGGAGGATTACACTGAGTATGGCTTTACCAAAACAATTATTGATGGTGAATCGATTATTCATAAAGCTTGAATTGGTGATCTGTTTTTCTGTGTTAACCTCATATTTTTTCATACTTCTTCTCAAACTAAGGTGGTGCGAGGGTAAAATGAATCGGGATGCTGATCAATGTAATCAGTGTACCAGGAAATCATGCATTGACAAAAGCTCCCTTTGCTTGTAATGCAAAGTGTGATTAAATGCATTATTTTTAACGCTTATGGAGCACATGCATCAAGCTTCTCAGCTGTGCTTGTGCTAAGAAAAGGAAAGATTTTAAAAATAACGTAACATGATTGTCAATGTAACCTTTTGTAAGTAGTGCCTGGAGGATTCAGTGTGGAGAAACTCTAGAGACAGCGTGTGTATTAACTTGTGGATTTTTCTGTGAGTATTTGGTGGCAGTCTGACAAAGTTGCTTCGGAAGACGGCGTTAGCCGCGGAGCTCAGCTCAGAGCGAAATGAGGTAAATGGGAGGGGTGATGATGACGTGACTCCCCACCCGCCTTAACTGTCAATCCCCCACAAACACAGTCTTCGGAATTTGCATAAGCACACCCCTTCACCTACAATTTTAACTTAGTTACAAAGTGATCAAAACTCTCGCTTATATCCTCGCCTTCTCTCATTAAACTTGTATCCCGCATTACCTGTGGGCATGTGAAACGCCAGCAGTAGCCTGTCTATGAACTTAATTTAAAGTTTAGGTTTACACCTTGCTTTCTTTCCGAGGTAGCAGCACTCATGAATATGGTAGTATATGTCACTCGCCGCTTCTTATTGTTTCGCTGCCTTCTCAATTATATAATGCATGTTTTCTTAAGCACTTTTTGGAGGTCTTCCTGGTTTTCTAGGCACTGCGTTGACAGTCAGTTCACGCGGATTACGGGGGGCGTGATGATGTCACACTAAACTCCCCCCACGTCTTTCCAGCTCAACTCCATTACAGTTAATGGAGAAAAATACCTTCCAGTTATGACCATTAGGCGTAGAATTTCGAAATGAAACCTGCCCAACTTTTGTAAGTAAGCTGTAAGGAATGAGCCTGCCAAATTTCAGCCTTCTACCCACACGGAATTGGAGAATTAGTGATGAGTGAGTTAGTGAGTGAGTGAGTGAGTGAGGGCTTTGCCTTTTATTAGTATATATATATATATATATATATATATATATATATATATATATATATATATATATATACATATATATATATACATATATATATATATATATATATATATATATATATATATATATATATATACATATATATATATATATATACATACATATATAGTAAAATACCAAGCTTCAAGAGCGTGAAGTACTGCATTCAAATTTTTATTAAGAAGAAAATTAGACCTTTTTAAACTGTGGGACAATATGCCAATAATTATTTGTTAAGGATCTCTTTGTATACCATGTTGTCAGTTCAGCCCTCCGGTTGTAACAATACCAAGCTGTGCGCTGAGCTTACTCTTGAGCATGTAACTTACAGTTGGCCATGTGAACAGTAATCTTGTCTCAAATCTCACAGCTTGGATTGCTGCTGTCATAATCGGTTTGAGTTTCATGGTTTGTTTCAATTACGACAGTATTTGCAGGATTTGTTGTGTTGAAGTGACATTTGGCATCTGTCAAGCTTGTAAGCACACAACCGGTTTCATCGATAAAATCACATCCAGCTTTTGAGAGTTTAAATATTCATAAACATCAAAGTGTCCACTACTGAAATCGTCACCTGTGAATCTAAGATGTTTAAGAGGCATTGGCGGTTGTCGAAAGGTGTAAAATATTTGGCCATTTCGTACACTTGAAAGCGACAACCAACAATTCAGCGGCAGCCATCAACTCACATGCAGAACCATAGGTGAAGGGCTTAAGCATTTCACTCTTCTAGTGCTCCTGTGTAGTATAATTATCTCCTGTACCGTCATCAGTCCACACCTTGAACCTGTCCCAGTCATTCAATACATAAGACAGAATGTTCCTCCGGATATCAAGAGTGAGCCTGATATGGCCGTGCAATATGTAACAAAGAGAATGGATAAGGTAGGTGGTACCTCCGGGCCTGGAAACCACTCGGTAAGTGACAGTTCTTTGATCGATAGAATTTCTTGAAGATGGGCCCATAAGTAACAAAGACTGTTGAAAAGTTCAATATGGCGGCCGACAGTGGCATCATACTACCGAAATAAGTTCACACATTGGTTTCAGTTAGTGGAGGGAAGCCGCCTACCAAATTTCGAGAAGATGGGGCCATAAATAAGAAAGTTCAACATGGCGGACGTTGTTGACCGTTATGACCATTACGCGTAGAATTTCGAAATGAAACCTGCTTAACTTTTGAAAGTAAGCTGCAAGGAATGAGCCTTGCAAATTTCAGCCTTCTACCTATACGGGAATTTGGAGAATTAGTGATGTTGTAAATTCAATATGGCGGCTGACAGTGGCGCATACCACGAAATAAGCACGCATACATTGGTTTCGTTAGCTAAGGGAAGCCACCTACCAAATTTCGTGAAGATGGGGCCGTAAATAAGAAAGTTCAACATGGCGGACGTTGTTGACCGTTATGACCGTTACGCGGACATTTTCGAAATGAAACCTGCTTAATTGTTGTAAGTAAGCTGTAAGGAATAAGCCTGCCAAATTTTAGCCTTCTACCTACACGGGCACTTGGAGAATTAGCGACGTTTGGAAAATTCAATATGGCGGCCGACAATGGCGTCATACCACCGAAATAAGTACGTACATCGGTTTTAGCTAGCGCAGGAAGCCGCCTACCAAATTTCGTGAAGATGGGGCCATGAATAAGAAAGTTCAATATGGCGGGCTTTGTTGACCGTTATGACCGTTACGCGTAGAATTTCGAAATGAAACCTGCTTAACTTTTGTAAGTAAGCTGTAAGGAATGGGCCTGCCAAATTTCAGCCTTCTACCTACACAGGAAGTTGGAGAATTAGTGACGTGTGGAAAATTCAATGTGGCGGCCGACAATGGCGTCAAAACACCGAAATAAGTATGCATACATCGGTTTTGGCTAGCTCAGGGAAGCCACCTACCAAATTTCGTGAAGATGGGGTCAGCCTTCTACCTACACGGGAAGTTTGAAAATTGGTGACGTTGGAAAATTCAATATGGTAGCCGATAATGGCGTCATACCACCGAAATAAGTACGTACATCGGTTTTAGCTAGCGCAGGGAAGCCGCCTACCAAATTTCGTGAAGATGGGGCCATGAATAAGAAAGTTCAATATGGCGGACGTTGTCGACCGTTATCGACCGTTATGACCGTTACGTGTAGAATTTCGAAATGAAACCTGCTTAACTTTTGTAAGCAAGCTGTAAGGAATGAGCCTGCCAAATTTCAGCCTTCTACCTACACGGGAACTTGGAGAATTAGTGATAAGTGAGTCAGTGAGTGAGTAAGTGAGTCAGTCAGTGAGTTAGTCAGGGCTTTGCCTTTTATTAGTATAGATACACTTATTGTGAGAGAAAATAAACCTTGGGTAGGGGTTCTTAATCTTTTTACAATATGGACATAATCCCCCCCCCCTCAAAAAAAATCATCTTCACCCTATGCATTAAATCCAAATCCAAAAAGTATTCCAACAGAGCCATACGTTTTTTTAAATCACTTGAATGCACAGTTTCCAGAAAAATGTTTGATATCTAAAAGAGAATGTTAGACAACCAGAAAAATGTTAGGAAACCTTGTATTTTAGATTGTATTCCTTCAATGGATTTACAAACTGGACTCTTGTAGCATTGCATGGCTTAAGTTAAATGACCTGTCCTGCATATTATACTGTTAATGTCCCATTTTTTTGTATCCTTTAGTTCTTAGCTTTACCATTACTTCTGGTCTTCTTTTGGGCTGTCACTACAGTGACTGCAATTGTATGTAAATTTAACTGTTATTACACCTAATTATCTCTTGAGATACTGATGTCCACTTGCATTAAATGCCTTTTTTCCTACACCTTTTCTTCCACAGAGTGTTCTTTTCATTGTATAAAAAATAATTTGTCACTTATGTCTTTTATTGATACTACTGTTGTTTCTATCACATTTGTTATGTTTTTATTTTGAGATCTTCTCTTTTTAATTGTGTAATTGATATTCTTGTAGGTCTTTTTAACCTCTTTATTGCATTGAATGGTTATTCATTACTTTCATATTTTTGTTTTTAAAAATAACTAAACGTCTACAATGTCAGTCATACTGATCCTAAATTAAGTTCACACTCACAAAGACCCAGAATGGACATCACTGAGCACATCTGCGCATCATCACTGGCATTGGGTCATTTGGCAAATTATTGACAAATTACCCAGCTAGTGCCAAACCGACCATTGTTTTAGTAAAATGTTTATATGCAGCCTTGTGCCTACAAAAAATTTCCTAACATTTGTATAATACAATTTTACAGCAGTAAACACGTATTAGTGTCTTCAAGCTGTAATGGACTATAGCAGCCAAGACTGGGTACTATGTGAGTGTGGTTTTGAGCAGCAAGAGTGTTCCTTGGACTGGCTTGCATTGGACAGTTAATTTTATGCTTGATACAATGTTAACTGTATAGTCTCTGGTCCAGCTTTCCCTAGGCAGGTATTGCAAATGAATGAATTAATGTGTTCCCAGTTCTGCAGAAGTAAAAATAATATTAAATTGCAAGGCTAAAGCAGACAGATATTTTAAGTGCAGGTTTTTCAAGAAATGAAATAATACAGAACTGTTTCCCTCTCACTGCACAAGCATACTGTAAATCTTGATAAATTGGTCATAAATTAAAAATTATAACAGTGGTTCTGAGTTCAGAACTGTAGTTTCTATTCTGCTATTGATTTGTGGTTACTCACCAGCAGAAAAGCGCAGATTTCATTGCACCTTTACTTCAGTCATCAGACAGAGTACACTACATACGAACTTGATGTCAATTGTTGGGCAAGAAATAGGACTGGAATGGCACCACTGAGATTTTCCTGAAAAAAAATTGGTGCCTGTAAACTCCTTACTGTTATTTTGGCAGCGGGCAAGCGTTTCTGCCACTATTCTTAATGAGGTGCATTTTGTTTTTAGCACTGAGCTTACGTATTTATCTGTGTTCCTGTCTCTCTGAATGCATACTTGTATTTTTTGAATTGCTTTACTTTCCTCTGTGTTCCAATGTTTACACTCTGTCTTATTAATTTAAGAACAGTGTACAAATTAAGACATTAGCAACATCACACAGTCCTGTCTCCAGTTTGCCATTTTTATTCCATGCCAGTTTTATACATTTTTCTTTCTTGTTTTCCTTTGCACAATATCTATATAAAAAGTCACATTTTTGGTTTTAATATCTGTGCCCTTTTGTTAATGAAAGAAACACTACTGTTGTCTCAACTGTTGTGTTTGCAACTGCTATAAAACAAATAAATGATGGCAATGGCACTCTCAATATCTTTTTTCACAAGGCTGTCAAGCCAAACTCTTATAAGACAATCATCCATCTTGTTTGACTATTTGGCATTATGAGTACAGTCAAAATAAATCATAGAACCCTTTTGGGGATGTATTTTCCCTTATAGACAATAGATATTGTGCCTGCAGTTGTGATAAGTGTGGCATTTAATTTGAATGGAATAAGTATGAACAACTTGTTTGACTGTTTAAACTTAACTAATCATGTCAAGCATTTTAATGTTTCTTTATCGCTTGTTATTAAGACTAACCTCTGGATATTTAGAAAGACTTCATTTTGAAACAGAAAGTAGTTGTTTTATTCTTGGTGTGAGACTTGCTTCATGGTCATGTCTAAGTACACTTTTTTGCTCCACCATGGCTTCCTATGCAGTAATATTCCTCTCTGTAATCTGGGATACAGCCAGCTATGAATGTATTTGTTTCCCCTACACCTTCAAAAAAAAAAAGACAATAATAACATTTTGTTTATATAGCACCCTCCCCATGCTCAAGGCGCTTCATAGAGTCTCAGAAAGAAATGTCAGGAATTTGTAACATTGGATACAAATAAAGAGCAAATAAAACACTAAAACAGATAAAGGATATACAAATGATTAAATAGAATAAAAGACATTAAAACCAAGTAAAATACTTACGGAAGCTCTGAACCGCACAGTGAAAAAAAATTATGGAATACCCTTATCTCGTACGTACAAGATACTTTCACGTACGTACAAGATACTTTCACGTGCGTGCGAGATGTTTTCACGCGTGCGTGCGATACTTTCACGCGCGTCACGAGATACTTTCACGTGCGTTGTGTTTTCACGTACGTACGCGATAAACTTAGATTAAAATATTACAAAAGTGTGTTTCGGGGCTTCCTAATTACGACATTACCAAGGCCATGGCACTTCAGCTTGTAGCGCGGTAAAATAAAAAAAACAGACGGATAGGCTTTTATTTATTAAAGGAGTGTGGGATGGTTAGAGTTGGGTTTAACAGCAGCATGCAATACCTACGTCAGGTAATACCCAGAACGTCAGTCACAAAATGCCCATCGCATACCCCATTACACTATGGTTAAGAGTAGGCTTGTGGGAGGGTAAGGGTTTAGTTTACAGGTATTCGTCTGCACACTCGTACGGAGCACCTGAGGAGATATGGTGTTTTGTTTCTTTCTGGGAAACAATTTGGTGCGTACAACTTACTATCTTGTGCCCACCACTTACCATAGCCTGCGCACCCGGTTCTTTAAAGTCGCACCTACCAATATTGCGTGTGCGCTGCATACTTTCAGATGAGCACCAAATGCCGTCGCGTGCTACTGTACATCAATTTTCTGGAAACAGGACAAATCACTGAACTGAACTGTCTGATGTTTTCCTCACACAGTTACAGTCCACAGAAATCAATATTGGCAAGTTTATAAAGGCAGGCTATGCATTTAAGCCCATATCGTTAAATCCGCGAAGCAGCACCACTAACCAATGCACTAATTTATAGTAAAAGGAAATTACATTAGTTAGCCATTTACTTTCTAGCCCGCAGCTTGTTATTCGCACAAGTTACGAAAAGAATTCATATTTCACGTATTTAGTGCGTGTGAAGTTTACCCAGTTCAATGCGGGTTCACTAATTTAATTCTCTGGTAAACCGTGCACACTCGATCGCATATCTGAACTAATGAACTGTGTGATTTAACGTGCATCTAAAGAGTTAAATCCAAATCGGGCCACTGTAACTCCTGCAGTTTTCAGACAAGAAATGTACCCTTGTTAAAAAGCCAAACTTGAATATCCTAGTGAAATCCACTGGCCAACATGGCACACTGGGTCACCCATTGCATTGTGCAAAATGAACTGCGATCTTTAAAAGTACAGCAGAGATCTAAATCGTGTTGCGGCGGATTTTTATTGTCACGTATTTGACAAGATGGATCCCTAAGTTAAATTCGTGACTGACGTTCTGGGCATTACCTGACATAGGTATTGCATGCTGCTGTTAAACCCAACTCTAACCATCCCACACTCCCTTAATAAATAAAAGCCCATCCGTCTGTTTTTTAATTTTACCGCGCTACAAGCACTGGAAGTGACGTCAAACTGAAGCGCCATGGCCTTGGTAAGGTCGTAATTAGGAAGCCCCGAAGCACACTTTTGTAATATTTTAATCTAAGTTTATTGTGCGTGCGGAAAACATCTCGCACGCACGCGAAAACATCTCGTCGTGCGTGCGTGAAAGTATCTTGTACGTACGAGATATTTTGACGTACGTACGAGATAAGGTTATCCCATAATTTTTTTTCACTGTGTGGTTCAGAGCTTCCATAAATACTAAATTCAGTGTTAAAAGAAAAATCTAGCAAATAACATAATTTGTGATATTACACACACAAATTATACTTAGCATCTGTACAGAGAAGAAGACTGAAAGAAGGGGTAGAATGTCAGGTTAAGTTAAAAGCCTCACTGAACATATGAGTTTTGAGTTGTTTTTTAAAAGAATGAATGGAGTCACCTGAACTAATTAATTTCAGAAGGTCATTCCAAAGTCTGGTTGCTATACAGCTAAAGGTCCTGTCAACCATAGAGTGCAGGTTATTGTGGGGCACAACAAGATTGCCAGAATCAGAGGAACTTAGTGGGCGAATAGGAACATAGTGATGAAGAAAATCCCTGATATAGTGGGTGCAAAGCCATTTAAACCTTTGTAAATTAGTAATAGAATTTTATTTTCAGTCCTGTAAGACACAGGGAGCCAGTAGAGGTAAAGCAGGATGGGTGTTATGTGCTTGCTGTTGCTGGTTCATGTAAGGACTCTTGCAGCAGAGTTTAGAATCAACTGTAGATGTGATACAAGATTAGAAGGGGCACCTGCCAGTAGAGAGTTAAAATAATTGATGCAGGATGTCATAAAAGCATAGACAAGTTTCTTAGCATTAGAAAAGGAGAGGAATGAGGGAACATGGGATATGTTATGGAGGTGAAAGTAGGAAAGTTTCTTAATGTGGTTTATGTGGGTGGAATAAGAAAGGGATAGGGTTCAAATGAAAAATGACACCAATGTTCCTTGCATTAGAAGAAAGTCTGATGAGATCACCATCAAGAGTGACTGAGAAGGAGCTCATTTTCCTAAGTTGCACTTTAGTGCCAAATTGCAGGAGTTTAGTTTTGTTGCAATTTAATTTTAAAGAGTTCTGGTCCATCCCCCCAATCTACCAAGCACCTTTCTCCCGCTTTGACCTGGATTAAGGGCACTTCAGTATGGCCTAATGCCCTTGTCAATACTGGTTGAGTTAACAATTCAGGCACAAAGAGAAAGAAAGTGTCTTTCTTACTATTCCACCATCAGGTATACATGCATAACTTACGTATATTTTTATGATAGTGTGTTCATCATTATGTTTGTATTTTGATTAGTTTTTGCACAATGTATTTTTAATTTTTTTTAATTGTATTTGCAAAACTGTAATTTATCTCAGTCATATGAATAGCCCACAAAATAAAGGTTAAATTTGTATATTGAAAAATGTAAAATTTCTGTCCCATTAAACCTAAAAAAAAGAGTCAGCCCTATTTTGCATTTATCTGAGCTGAACACAAAGTGCTATATTTTGTAGAACAAAAAGACATGATAAGCCTTTAATAATTACCTGGAAACTTTGTTTATAAACTTTTTATTTACCAGTTGGACCATGTTTATCAATACTGTAGTTAAAGTAAGCAAAGAAGTAAAGGGAAAAATTGTGCAAGACTTAGAACCATGAATCATACAAAAAGTGTTGCTCACTGTAGTTGTAGAGTAAGTAGGTCTGGACAGTACATTGCCTTTTTATTGATATCGATATGTTTTCCAAAAGGGTACAGGACTAAACAATACCGTTAATATCAAGCTAATTTTATTCTGTGTTAAAATGTATAATTTGTTTCTGTAGAGCAGACTCTGTAAAACCATGCCAGTGTTAGCATCACTCCTGCAATCTCATTCTGTGTGCAAGCTCCACCTCCTCTAGCTCACAACTTCCTTCACAATCTTTTTCATCATTTACAACAGCAGCATTAACTGCAGTATGAAGAGTGTGTTAAACTTTGTTCTTCTGCAATCACATTCCTTCTGCCTCAAGTGTATGTTCTGAAATTAAGCACAGTGCAAGCTTTGTTTACACAGGGAGTACCTTATGATAAGAAAAGCGCCCATTGGTGCAATATAACTGAGATGGTGACCTACCACATTGGCAAAGATATGGTTCCTGTTTTAACTGTGGAACAAGCCGACTTTAAAAAGCTACTGCAACCCATTTATCCAAGATACGAGTTGCCCGATCGTAACTACTTTGCAAGAGAAGCATTGCCAAAAATGTACACTGAACTTGGGCAGAATCTTACAGTTTGACTTGCAAAAATTATACATTTCTTGCTAACAACTGATGTGTGGTCCAGTAGAACATGTGAGCCATATATGAGTTTAACAGTGCATTTCATTGGAAAATAGGCGATGAAATTTGCATGTCTACCGAATATTAATGAAATTTACTAAATAACAGTTTTATTTACAATTGGTAAAAAAGCACTAAAAATATAAATGTTATTTTTTATTTTAGAAATTTTGAACAAATTTGTCTGCTTTATGTTAAGTAATTTCAGTTAAATGCAGAATTAAATTTGTTCTTAAGTGATACCTTTTTATGTGCATTAAGTAAAATAAAGAATTTTTTAAAAATTACAATTTTGTATTGCAGGACATAGCTTGGATGATGAACACACTAACAGGCTATTTCTTTGTGTAAGGCAATTGTCAGCAGCTTCTACTATAGCTGGAGGAAAAGAAGAAAGCTGGGTGAAATCCAGATTCAGCTTGGTTTGTCCGATCACCAGCTAATCACAGAGATGACCACACGTTAGGAAGCAAGGCAACAAATAAGTGAGAGGGTCTTGGAGCAGCAGGGAGCACTCACAAAATTTCTGTCCTCTGACAGAAAATCCAGGCATCTTGTCCCTACATGGCAGGGCATAGTGGTCCTGGAGATAGCCCAGAAGGCTCTGAAACCCCTTCAGGACTTCACAGATGCTTTGTCTGGTGAAGACTATGTGACTCTTGTATGACCCAGCCACTAATGACCTGTTGGACATGGCCTCACTCGTGTATCCAAGATTTAGAGCCAAATATATAGCAAGTGACAAGAATGATGCATTGAAGGAAAAAGTTGTCTTGGAAGCTGAGTCTCTGCTAGCTGATCAGGACAGCTTTAAGCTTTACACAGCAGTGCCCACTATGCCCAAACCTGCAGTCCAAGAAGGAGAAGAATTTGTGCCACCAGCAGTTAAAAAGAAGTCACTTGCAAGCTTCCTTAAGGAGAGCATAGCCACAAGCACCATACTGACACAGAAGGAGGCAATTAAAAATGAACTTTTAGGCTACTTGCAGTGAGTATGATACAGATCCTCTCAAATAGTGGAAAGAACATGAGGTTGTCATCGCAGCACTGAGCCAGCAGATAAAGAAGTATCTTTGCATACCAGCCACCAGTTCCCCTTCTGAAAAGGTTTTCACTTGCAGCTGTAACTTGGCACAGGACATCTCTCAAGCCAGAAACTGTTGATAGACTAGTGTTCCTTGCACAAAACCTGAAAGAGTTGAACAGGACTATATACATCTCAGAAGAAAACTTTATTTGTCAGAGGAATTAGGTCTAATATTATTATTTTTTTTCATTTTTTATTATTATTTGCACAGCTGTGTATTTTGTTAAGCAAGAGAGGAAACCCTGTAATTGCATAATATTTTAATCAGTGCTATTGTGTTAAACAATTAAAAGAACATTGTCAAAGATAAGCATATAATTTTATTTAATACAGACTATTTATGTTTTTCGTGTATATGTTGATATCTTGTGTATCTGTATGCTTTCTAACAGGAAAGTTAACCCTGTCAAACTATTTGAATTTTATTTTGATCTCAGTGTATTTTAATAAAAATATTTGTGACATCTCACATGTGATTTGACATACAGCTGAACATTTAGCCAACTTCATAGAAGATACCAAGATATATATTGTTTATCACTATTTAGCTTAAAAATGCTAAGATATAGTGTTTGGATTATATGACACAGCCCTATTTTAGGGTACAGTTCTATAAGCCATCTACAGTCGGCATTTTGTATCTGCATGGGATTGGTTCCAGGAACACCTGTGGATACCAAAATATGCAGATACTCCAGTCCCTTATGTAACACAATGTAGTATTTGCATATAACCTGTCTACATCCTTCTGTATACTTTAAATCATATATATATATATATATATATATATATATATATATATATATATATATATATATATATATATATATATATATATATAACTTATAATACCTAATACAATGTAAATGCTGAGTAAATTGTTATTATATTGTAATGTTTAGGGAAAAATTACTTCGGCATGGGCCATGCCAGTTTTTAAAAAATCTGAAATTTTAATTTTCTGTTGAGAGAATGCACTTTATGTGTCCTCTTAGCCTTTGAGGTATTGCTTTGACGACTTAATTGCTTTCTAGAAACCATTTTTTCACAGGAACAAAGAGTGTGCATAATGTGATGCCAAGGGTGTCACAGTGTCCTTACATTTGGAATTGCCAACGGAGCACCTTTTGTTTAAAGAACTGTGAAGCAGTGCTTGCCGCTGTGCATGCGTGTGTCCCTGTTGATAATAATGGTTTAATCAGTTGAAACTTTAGTATTTAATTTAGGGTGTACCTAGAGGCAGCCTGTGTGTGCCCAAGCCATTTCCAGCCTGCACAGCTTTTCGTATGCGTGTGTGTAGATAACCGCACTTAGGTGTAAAGCCAGTGCCATGGCCAAGTGTTTGCTGATGAATGGACTCAATTTGATTGGCTTGGCTTGGAGAGGAGCAATGGTTTAAGGAAGTCTGATTTCAATTTTACATTTTGGTCAGTGTTTGTTTAGTCTTCATTGTTTGATTATCTTTATTTTCTAGAATACGTATATGCCTTCTGTGTTTTGTTTAAGAGCTGTAGTACTGTGGGAGGTGTTAAGATGGAAACTGTTTCTCACCTTGGTGATTGGTAGTGCTCAGAATACGAAGTAGGGTAGGTGAGTGAGAAAGAGCTTTCCTTTTATAAAGATGACAATTACAGGAGAACAAGGCCAATTGATCTACAGAGTAGAGCACAGGTGCTTTGCATGATCAGAGTTAGCCAGCTAAAGAGCAGTGTGAAGGCTCAGCAGTTGGCTGCCATATAGAAGCTGTAAGTTTATTACTGTGAGTCATTTTATTCGACTCCTATGGCAGGAGGCTGCAGAAGGGTATGCCTACAGATCACTTCATTCGTGTGGTTTCAACTTAGTGCTCAGTGAATGGAAAATTCAAGTTTTGCTTTTTGGCACTTTATGGTTTTTGATGATCTGTTTTACTACTACCATAAATCTTCCTGACTTAAAGATGAGGGTATATTTATTTCAAAGACCACATTAACAGAAGAAGACACATGAGTAGAATAGGAGGTGCTTTGTGGAGGTTTAACCTTCTTGGCGTTAACCCTGAACGTGTCTCAGACTTGGAATTGTATGCAATGTAATTACAGTTAACCACGAGTCACACTTAGGGTTAATTGTAATTATCTACTTTCCATTTTTGTGTGAAAATGGCAGTTGTAGACAGAAATGAAACTGAAAATTTGTTCGACAGAAGTGATAGTGATGACGATGTGAATTGTTCATCGGACATTAACACGGAAATTGAAACTGACACATGATATGGAACTGTACGGCCAAGCTGTGGAGAACTCAGTTGAGTGGAGCTGTAGTGTAGTGGGACTGTAACTATGTGATAAGGAAAAATAAAAAAAAAATCATTGCAATTAAAGGCAAGGAAAAGCAAGACATTCACCCCCTAAGCACTGTTCACAATGCAGGAACTATGAATGCTTGTTTTAGGGGAAAATGTGGAATCTATTAAGCTTTACAGTTGTGCTTGAAAGTTTTTGAACCCTTTAGAATTTTCTATATTTCTGTATAAATATGACCTAAAACATCATCAGATTTTCACTCAAGTCCTAAAAGTAGATAAAGAGAAACCAGTTAAACAAATGAGACAAAAATATTATACTTGGTCATTTATTTATTAAGGAATAAGTGCAACTAAACGTTTCCAGTAACTTTTGATCATTCCTGCACACCGGCTTGGAGGAATTTTAGCCCATTCCTCCGTACAGAACAGCTTCAACTCTGGGATGTTGGTGGGTTTCCTCACATTAACTGTTTACTTCAGGTCCTTCCACAACATTTCGATTCGATTAAGGTCAGGACTTTGACTTGGCTATTCAAAACATTAACTTTATTCTTCTTTGACCATTCTTTGGTAGAACGACTTGTGTGCTTAGGGTCATTGTCTTGCTGCATGACCCACCTTCTCTTGAGAGTCAGTTCATGGACAGATGTCCTGACATTTTCCTTTAGAATTCTCTGATATAATTCAGAATTCATTGTTCCGTCAATGAAGGCAAGCCGTCCTGGCCCAAATACAGCAAAACAGGCCCAAACCATGATACTACCACCACCATGTTTCACAGATGGGATAAGGTTCTTATGCTGGAATGCAGTGTTTTCCTTTCTCCAAACGTAACGCTTTTTTTTCTTTTAAACCAAAAAGTTCTATTTTGGTCTCATCTGTCCATAAAACATTCTTCCAATTAGCTTCTGGTTTGTCCACATGATCTTTAGAAAACTGAAGACGAGCAGCAATGTTTTTTTTTTGGGGAGAAGTGGCTTTCTCCTTGCAACCCTGCCATGCACACTATTGTTGTTCAGTGTTCTCCTGATGGTGGACTCATGAACATGAACATTAGCCAATGTGAGAGAGGCCTTCAGTTGCCTAGAAATTACCCTGGGGTCCTTTGTGACCTTGCTGACTATTACACGCCTTGCTCTTGGAGTGATCTTTGTTGGTTGACCACTCCTGGGGAGGGTAACAATGGTCTTAACTTTCCTCCATTTGTACACAATCTGTCTGACTGTGGATTTGTGGAGTCCAAATTCTTTAGAGATGATTTTGTAACCTTTTCTAGCCTGATGAGCATCAACAACTCTTTTTCTGAGGTCCTCAGAAATCTCCTTTATTCGTGCCATGATACACTTTTACAAATGTGTTGTGAAGAGCAGACTTTGATAGATCCCTGTTCTTTAAATAATACAGGGTGCCCACTCGCACCTAATTGTCATCCCATTGATTGAAAACACCTGACTCTAATTTCACCTTCAAACTAACTGCTAATCCTAGAGGTTCACATACTTTTGCCACTCACAAATATGTAATATTCGATCATTTTCCTCAATAAATAAATGACCAAGTATAATATTTTTGTCTCATTTGTTTAACTGGTTTCTCTTTATCTACTTTTAGGACTTGAGTGAAAATTTGATGATGTTTTAGATATTTATGCAGAAATATAGAAAATTCTAAAGGGTTCACAAACTTTCAAGCACAACTGTATGTTATGGCAGCCTGTAATGACACAAGGGATGCATTGTGGATCAGGCACTGACATTCTACCCTTTTGTGTGCAAGCAACATAAAAAATATAAGAAAAATCACACAAATTATGTGTACTATATCTACATTAGTACAGGAGTGGACGCTTGACAAAACTTACTATACCATATTTGTGTTGATGTTTTGGTATTTACTTGTTTCTGTTACATAATAAAAATTTTCCTTGTTGAAAAAAAAACATTTTTCCTGAGGTAAGCATAACATTAAGGAGGTTATAACAGTGTGATCTACAAATAAGTAAAATTCATTTTAGGAAGGCAATAGTAAAAGTGCAAGAAATCAATAAATAATCATTTTTCGGGTGAATAGCAGACTGAAGGAGGAAAGTGAGTTCAGGATCACACAGCAGATTGAGAAAGACAGAATGGATATATAAGTTGTGCATTGCTTGAAAATGATCTCAAACACCACTGGTGATGGTAACTGACTCAATAATATTTCGAACAAGTACACAAAGAAGTTGCTATATGCAATAAATAAATAGCAATGGTTGAGTGAAAAAGGTATAACATTTCTGTAGACTCTCCTAAAGTGATGACTGTAGTGTAAATGAATGATGACTCAAGGTAATGCAGTGGACCTACCTTAAGTGTTGTCCAAAATGTTGAAGCCAGTTGAAGATCTTTAAAAAAGAATGCCTTCAGAACCACCCTTCTCATTCTGGTGATGTAAGGAAATGGTGTTAGATAAAGTGTCAATTTTATTAGGTTTTTGGAGCAGAAAGTGTTTTAGAGAAAATAATAAAAATTTGGTGAATTGTACTCCATGCCAAAGGAAATAAACAATGTGATTTTTGTAATGAGGCAAATGCGTAAAAAGGAAAGTACAAAGGAAAATTAGGTCAATTTATACATTTGCAGTTTTGGAAAGTAGGTAACAGAGTTCTACAAGGGAGAAGTTAATGGTGTGTTATTCAAGTTGTTGGTAAATAATTATTGTCTGTGATTTTAATATTGAAAGATTTAAAGTTAAGTTTATAAATTGGGAAATGACTATTATTATTTTACTATAATCTGAAAAGGAAGTCCAATTTTACATTGATTTAACATGATGTCACAGAATCATTCACCGGATTTAATAATCCTACTTTAGGATTAGATATTCAACACAGATGAAGATTTTAAACTTGTAGGTTTTATTTTATTACTTTCATATATATATAAGTTTGTTGATGGGACAAAAAATTGCTATCAATTTAATTTCATATTCTGATTTAACAATGTTCAAACCATCAAGAAAAGTTGATTTTGGCATGGTTTCTGCAAGTGTGTCGATAGAAAATTAAAATTTAGTTTCATGTATTAAAATTACAATTTGCCTCAGAAAATTACGTGTTTTTTTAGTTGTTTATAGCTCCTGGATGAATACACTCAAGAAAACATTTTAGAACAAGCAGTTTCCGGGATATCTTCCCTGACTACCAACACCTTTGGTCATGTTCTTTAAAAACAAGTTAACCTATGTCAAATGATAACTGCCATAAAAAATTTTTATTTAACTAGGATGTATGCACTTAGGAAAATGTAATTATGGGACCAATTGATTTGCAAAATTTTTGCATGAGTAGTTTTTGATAAACATAATGTATTTAAAAAATATATATATTTGCACACACTGGGGAATACACATGCACACAATCAAACATTCAAGGAAATGTTTAGTGAAGATAGCTAAAAGATTGTTTGCCATAGCAGAGCATATGCTTGATAATGAAGAAAAAGAAATGAACACATACCAGCACCCCCACACACCACAACTGATCTGCAAAGGTTGACATGGACAGAGGCATTAAGATACTTAGTACCAATCTGTCAATATGTATAGCATGTTTACATCATTTGACCCAAATTGTTAAGTTTCAAATTAAATATTATTGAAGTTGCTTATTTGACGTAATATCCTGTTCGTTTTACTGTACATTTATTTGGGTATATAATAAATAATTTATGTTAATGAACCTGATTCTGTATTATTGTACAGAACAATCGAATATTACAGACTATACTTTCTGAGAAGGTTGGCATCCTTCAACATCTGCAGTAAGATGCTGCAGATGTTCTACCAGACGGTTGTGGCGAGTGCCCTCTTCTACGCGGTGGTGTGCTGGGGTGGCAGCATAAAGATGAAAGACACCTCACGCCTGGACAAACTTGTTAAGAAGGCAGGCTCCATTGTAGGATTAAAGTTGGACAGTTTAACATCTGTGGCAGAGCGACGGGCACTAAGCAAACTCCTGTCAATCATGAATAATCCACTGTATCCACTTAACAGTGTCATCTCCAGATAGAGGAGTAGCTTCAGTGACAGACTTTTGTCACTGTCCTGCTCCACTGACAGACTGAGGAGATCGTTCCTCCCCCACACTATGCGACTCTTCAATTCCACCCGGGGGAGTAAATGCGAATATTAATTTTATTTTAATTTTTTTTTCATTTTTATTACTATTTAATTTAATATTGTTTCTTTGTATCAATATACTGCTGCTGGATTATGTGAATTTCCCCTTGGGATTAATAAAGTATCTATCTATCTATCTATCTATCTATCTATTTTATTATAAAATCTGTTGAGTGATTTCATGTGGTATCACTAAAGTGTGATTTACATGGAAGTATTGATTTACATTTGCTTAACTGGTTGCCTTCACTGGGAAAGTAATATTTGCAGTTAAGTAGCTTGCCAATTCAAAGTTAGTTTTTCATCCATCTGTTCATTTTGTATCCCTTTCAATCCAAATCATAGCAGCAACAGGGCAACAGTCTATCAAAGGACAAACCCCTGCATTTAGTCATGTCTGAGCAGTTTAAAGTCACCGATTAACCTAATACACACACAAGTCTGTTGGATGTGGGAGTAAAATTTGCAGTGCCTGGAGAAAAACCCAGCCATGACTCCAAATCTTCATATTCACACAGGGCCACTTTGGAATTGCCAATTACCCAATCTGCTCCTCTTTGGGGAAGTTAGAGTAAAACCCACATGTGAGAATGTACAAAATTTACACAGACAACAACCAGTCCAGAGATTCAAAACCAAGATGCTGGATCAGTGGACCTCGGGTTATGCATTTAGTGTAATAAATACTATAAATAGATATGTAAAAACAGTTCAGATATGGTTCTAATCTTTGTCATTTTTGTGTTTTTTTTCAGTCTCATTCCTAATCTGTTTTGCTTTTGTGTCTACATGTGTTTATTTTAAGTTTTTTAAGTACACAGAATACTAGTATAAAAAGTGTAAACACATACAACCACATGCACCACACACACACATATAGACACACACACACACACACATACACACACATGCATTTTACTTGGACTCCTTTTCAGGGTAAATTTCAAAGGTGGCCCCTTTAGATGCTTGACTATTTTGCCTGTTTGCTCTGATTTTGCATGCAGGAGAAATCCAGGGGCCTTTCTTCTCATTGTGTGCACATAGCATTAATGGATTTGCTTTGCCTCTATTGCCTCATTACTCGCTTCGGCTTTCAAGTATGGACGTCTTTCAGTGTATGCAAATAAGGCAGAATCATCTACCTGAGAGTTAATATTCTCTGCTTTAATGTGTATTGTAAATCGAATGTTTGTATTTAGAATATAACATCCTGTTCTTTTTTGATAGGCAAAAAGCTAAGCGGACCCAGCAGCTGTTTGATGTTGGCTTCAAGTGTTATTAATTTCATATTCTATTATTCTTTTCTCTGTAGCACAAGTGAAGCTGATGTGGAGGCTGTCATGGATAAGCTGTTTGATGAGCTGGCTCAGAAACAAAATGATAGTACGTAAGTTAATTTCTCTTGAAAGAGAATACATTTAGAACACAATACCCAATCTGTACTGACCAATTAATAAGTTCCATTGGTGTACATGGGTTGATGCCGCATACTCAAGTGTCTGTCATTGTATCAGTATTTTGTCTAATTTATGTGTTGAATCATGTGCTATTATTCAACAAGCTATGCATCTCTTAGCTCCAAGAGATGATTTTTTTTTTTTAAATAGTAATTACCCGGACAAGACACAGTCTTTGTTCATGTTCCCATAGTAACTCGGCCAAGGATTCTGAAAGTGCAAGGCAGGAGGCTAAAGTTGAACAAGGCTTGCGGAACCATTGCAGATTGCACGTTTCAGGAACTGTGTGAAAGAGTGAGTACATACCACCAGTTGTGCGTACCTCACAAGTGTTCTCTTCTTTGCCGGCACTAGCTGTTTATCTCTTGAACCACTTAACTTTTCTGTTTGTTTGCAGTACTCCTGCTGCTAAAAGCTGCAGATGATCTCATCAAGAGGGGAGTTGTTTTTAATGAAAAACCTATTTTTTTTTTTAAGTTGATGGTGATATTAAACTGGCTATTAGGTCATTTTTTTCTCTTGCCACTGCAAATTTTAAATGAAATTAGATAAAATTTCAAAGTTACAGGTTTGTATTGAGAAATCCGTCATGGTTTAAACAAATGCTATGAGCTGTTTAGCTTTTTCACTGACAAACTAGGAACTGTTTGAAAACTTGTTTGTGGCTAAGTGTTTGTGATTTTTGGATTTTTAGTAAATTACTTTGCTGGTTACTACTTTGACATAGAATAAGTAGAATAATATGATCAGTATGCTTTTATAATTTCCTTTTATCAGTTTATTTTAATTTGGTTATAAATGTATTTTACTTGGTCTTTTCTCATTGTTTAGTTTGGCACAGAAATTCTACTTTGGTTTTTGTTTATTTCTCTGTCTATATATTTCTTCCAATTGTTCTCTCTTCTAATACTAGGGGTCTCTGGTTAGTAAAAATCCTTATATTCTGCATACTAATAATGAGAACACTGGAGGTTGTTTTTGTGCTTGTTGCTAAAATATAAGCATAGTTTATAAGTCCATTTGTTCAAAATTTGTTATTATACCTGCATACAGTATTTAGTTCAACAATTAAAAACAAAATCAAAGACAAGCAGTAAAATTGTCAAACCTACTACCAAGTAATAAGTAAAATTGCAAGTCATGCAGTTTGTAATTTAAGAAATAAACAATTTGCTTTAATTGCAGATATACTGATGTCATTGCTGTGATGTATGCTCTCCCAGGCTTAGATTTTGCAGTATTCATTTCTAACTGATGTTTCATCTACAGTTGCATTTCTAGGATCAACAACTACAGTACCTCTGGCTCCATATTTCAAAGGGGGCCTAAAATGCGAAGCAATCAGAGAATTAGCAGACATTATGCATTATGATTATATAGTGACACTCAGGTGTTTAATGGTGACACACTCTCCTCATTGCTTTGGCCCTTTACCCACTTGCTCATGCTGCTCAGCCCTACCTCGGTCCATTCATTTGGGGTCAGAAGCAACCAATTTGTCACAACATTCCTTGACCCTCTGTGATCCAAAACAAGCTCAGGGTCCAAACCCAACACTCACCGGTGGCAATGCATTCAAGCAAATGGACTCTGGCAGTGGGAAAATGTGTCTGAAGTGCTCTCTAAATTTAATGTCTGTGCCCCCCACCCCCACCTACTACTCACGGACTACTTTACAGATTTGGATCCTGAGGTCACTTCAATATTTTTTATAAATTCTTTCTGATTTTTTCATGTACTTATCTTCTTTTTGAATTATCCATGCAATTTCGAAGTCCACATTTCCTGTACATGATGATTCACTTATGGTATATTTTTGCAAAGCCTCTGTAAGTGTTATACAATTTTTCAGTGCTCCTTTCTTTTAAAAATTACACAGTATTACTCAGGAAAAGAAATATATTTTATAATCATCCATCTATCTATCTACCTAGCGCATTGCTTATCTTTACTATTGGGGATATACCTCAATCCACATTTCAGACACCACCCATTTTTTTATTATTCTACTCTGTCTCTCTCTGTGTTTATCTTCATTTCCCCCCAAGGTTGCTTACACTCCAGTGATCTTTTATTCTAACTTATCTCTTGACTCTATGCTCAACCTCCTTAATGAGGAGAGTGACCTTTTTGTTAATAAAATATATTTATTTTTTTGTAGTAGACACCTGATAGACACTGCATGTTATGAAAAGTGAAAGATACTTACCTTACCTTGTGCTGTTTGTAGTGATTTCAAAGAAAAATCGTTAATCTTATATTTTAATGGAGATAACAAAACAGCTGAGACAACAGACCACAATGGGTACTAACACTGAACAACAGTAAACAATATCAAAACATCTATGCAAAAATATTTTGGGTACCTTTTGTAACATAATCCACATTTTATGTATCCAGTGTACTCCCAACTGTGTATTTTGGCTAAAATATTGTTATAAAACCTCTTGTGGATAATTTGCATATGCAAAATGGGAGTGTGTTAAAACTGAATCAAACTTTTAAATTGAAAACACACTTCTCCCCTCATTTGATATTTGTTAAAGCCCAAATGTAATACTTTCTAGATTTTTTTTGGCAGTTTGTAAAACTACAGGAATGAATTGATCATCTCATAGTTGAAACATCCCAGATATGCACAAATGTAAGGCATATTTTCCATCTGATAATGTGTTCACACACCTTTCCTAGACTATAAATTTATGGTTTCAAAGTTCTCAGATCATGCTTTGCAATGTTGAAGCAGCATGGTAGCAGCATGAATGAGCAAGTAGTTGGGTCTTCAGTTCAAAAGTTTGTTCATGTTTCTGCGTGCTCCACTTTCATTTGCAAGGGTATTTTTTGGAAATAGTTTAACAGTAATTTGGCAAACATACACATGTTTGGGATGTATCAGAAAGTGTCTGGATCCTTGTTAGTAGACCATGTGACTCTAGTAATTTTAGGTTTTTCATGGACCTGTTGTTTCAGGAATTCTTCCTGATACACATGGAATTAAATGTTTTTTGTCCATAACTAAAAACAACATGAAGCTTTATTGTCAGGTAACATTCTTGCTGGGAATTTCTGTTGGTATATCATCTATAGATATTACATTGAGTGAATCCAATTAGCAGCACAATATACAACACTATCTCAACATTATATTCAGCAGCCGTGAATGATAATACAGTGCATTCCACATAAACTCAAATATACAGTGTATATATACTGCTCAAAAGAATTAAAGGAACACTTTTTAATCAGAGTATAGCATAAAGTCAATGAAACTTATAGGATATTAATCTGGTCAGTTAAGTAGCAGAGGGGGTTGTTAATCAGTTTCAGCTGCTGTGGTGTTAATGAAATTAACAACAGATGCACTAGAGGGGCAACAATGAGATGACCCCCAAAACAGGAATGGTTTAATAGGTGGAGGCCACTGACATTTTTCCCTCCTCATCTTTTCTGACTGTTTCTTCACTAGTTTTGCATTTGGCTACAGTCAGTGTCACTACTGGTAGCATGAGGCGATACCTGGACCCTACAGAGGTTGCACAGGTAGTCCAACTTCTCCAGGATGGCACATCAATACGTGCCATTGCCAGAAGGTTTGCTGTGTCTCCCTGCACAGTCTCAAGGGCATGGAGGAGATTCTAGGAGACAAGCAGTTACTCTAGGAGAGCTGGAGAGGGCCATAGAAGGTCCATAACCCATCAGCAGGACCAGTATCTGCTCCTTTGGGCAAGGAGGAACAGGATGAGCACTGCCAGAGCCCTACAAAATGACCTCCAGCAGGCCACTGGTGTGAATGTCTCTGACCAAACAACCAGAAAGACTTCATGAGGGTGACCCAAAGGCCCCATGTCCTCTAATGGGCCCTGAGCTCACTGCCCAGCAGCATGCAGCTCAATTGGCATTCGCCATAGAATACCAGAATTGGCAGATGCACCACTTGTGCCCTGTGCTTTTTACAGATGAGAGCAGGTTCACCCTGAGCACGTGACAGAAGTGAAAGGGTCTGGAGAAGCCATGGAGAACATTATGCTGCCTGTAACATCATTCAGCTTGAGCAGTTTGGTGGTGGGTTAATGATTGTCTGGGGAGGCATATCCATGGAGGGTCACACAGACCGCTACAGGCTTGACAAAGGCACCTTGGCTGCCATTAGGTATCAGGATGAAATCCTTGGACCCATTGTCAGACCCTATGCTGGTACAGTGGCTCCTGGTGCACGACAATTCCTGGCCTCATGTGGTGAGAGTATGCAGGCAGTTCCTGGAGGATGAAGGAATTCATACCATTGACTGGCCACCACACTTTCCTGACCTAAATCCAATAGAACACCTCTGGGACATTATGTTTTGGTCCATCCAATGCCACCAGGTTGCACCTCAGACTGTCCAGGAGCTCAGTGATGCCCTGGTCCAGATCTGGGAGGAGATCCCCCACAACACCATCTGTCATCTCATCAGAAGCATGCACCGATGTTGTCAGGCATGTATACAAGAACACAGGGGCCATACAAAGTGCTGCGTACAATTTTGAGTTGCTGCAATTAAATTTTGGCAAAATGGACTAGCCTGCCACATAATTTTTTCACTCTGATTTTTGGGCGTCTTTGAATTCAGGGCTCTGTAGGTTGATCATTTTCATTTCCATCAAGCGATGTGGCATCCTTTCGTTCCTAACACATTACCCAGTCTATATCAGTATAGATATCCAGGAGGATTTCTTTTTCCCATTGAGATCTGATGTGTTTTCAAAGTGTTCCTTTAATTTTTTGAGCAGTATATATATATATATATATATATATATATATATATATATATATATATATATATATATATATATATAAAATTATTGGGTAAATGTACCATTCACATACACTTGTTATGAAAATTGACTGTCTCCCTGACTGAAAACTTTTTTTTCCCTGATTGATTCTTTTGGGTTTCTCCAAATTGTGAAAGGTCCAGCACACTCATACCCATAACATTGAGAATATGATTACAGTATGTGTCACGTTAATGAAATCATTTCACATCTTTCCTTTGATTTGATTGTTCCTTTACAAGAAAATGCTCAATTTAGAACCAGAATAAGATATTTAAATAATTAAAGCATTGATGTTTAATCGACATAGTAAGTACCTCTACCAGTAGTTACAAACTAGTTACATAAATAAACCATCAAACAGTACTAGGGATAGGTATCATTAGGATTTTATTGATACCGATACTGATGCTGCTTATCGATACTATTTATTGATATTCTTATCGATAGTACTCTCCATAAGCTGGTGCAAAAACTAAAGACATGATATGATGTGAAAAGATTCATCTCAATGGTTATGGCTTCTTTTGTCTCATTGGAAAGCTCACTAATGATGTTTCTCTTCTCAGCCTCATACCAAGCAGAAATGAGGGTGTTAGATAATGTGTCTTTTGAAGGGGGGTGGAAACTGGCTTAAGGGCTGTTGTCATCTCCCTACAGTTGAAAAAAACTTTTTTACAACTGCGATAACTAATTTTGTTTGATGTTTTTTTCATTGTTTTTATGGTTGTAAATTTACTTATCCCTGGTTGTTCAGACAGCTCAGTTCAAACTTATGGTAACTACCTAGCAGTTTGTGATTTATGCAATGCCAGTGGTTCCCAAACTTGGTCCTGGGGAACCCCTGTGGGTGCAGGATTTTGTTCCAACCAGATTCACAATAAGTAATAATAATTGAAAATAATTTATCTTATTTAGTAGGATGGCCTTTTTTTCTTTTCTCTTATTCTGCATTCAGAAAATCTCAGCAGTATTATTTTTACATTACAGACATTTAGAAATATTTCTATTTTTTTTTATTGTTTTCCTATTATTTTTGTCATATTCTGAGTAGTTTGCTCCCTTCTTTGTATCCTAATAGTGACAATTAAAAAAGCAAAGCAGACACTCAAAGACTACAACTGCTTTAGTTTCAGACCCACTAATTAGTCAATAATGGAAAGACAAAAATGGATATCAAGATGAACATAAAAAGAAAAAAATGATCCACATATAACTGCTTATTTCTTACTTTTGTAATTTCTTCATTTACCCCAAAGCACAGAAATTGGGAATCTGAGTATGTTTCAGCAGTCGCTTTCTTAAAGCATTCAAATACGCTGCACTGCTTTACTTTTATATAATGTTGTGCTTAGAAGTGTTTCATGAGGTTACTAGTGTTACCCTCTTTACATGCAGTTACCTTTTTACATATATTGCATTTAGCTGCATTATCATTAGATTTATTAAAGTGAGCCCACACTTTTGAACACTTTACCCTATCTGTCATGATGAATTTAAACATGCTGCAGTGAAACTAAAACATAATCACTTGACGCCTGTAGTGTCGTCATCATTAAGGAACAGTTAGGAATTTAAAAATGCTCCTCATATTAGAATATGTGACCCAACATTTGCGCGATAGACATATGAGCGCCGACAAAATCGCGCAAGTTTCATTAAATATGAATTACTAGTTTAAAGCATATGTAATAATGTTTATTTTAGAAGTCAATATTATGAGACGAGGCATGCCATCAGCACGACACGCAGATAGTCCTTAAGATCACGCCCTGCATATGTAGGAAGAATTGCAGCAAGACGTCTTGATAGTTGAGCGTATTTAGACTTGCTGGCTGCCTGACTGCTGGTAATTCCGCTTTGTATACGACGCATTATGCCAACCCTCGACTGAGTTATTTGTTCGCCGCATGCCATCAGCAGTTATAACAGTTATAACCTAGCACATAATGTGTGCATAATGCGCGTACGCGTCCCCACTCTCTTGGCCTCTCTCGCGATTTTGTCGTGGCGATTTTGTTGCCGCGCATTTGTCGAAAACCAGTTAGCGGGTTTGTCGGCGCTCATTTGTCTGGGGTGCATATGTCTATCGCGCTTTTGTCAGTGAACCTTTAGAATGCCTTAATGTTACAAAAATACTGATAGCGGCACGATTTTTCCAGGACTTTATTGATATTTTGGTACCAACCAGTCTGATACCAATTTAATACCGGTTTTCAATACCCATCCCTAAACAATACTCATAATGTGAAAGGGGCATTATATAATGCTTCTCCTTCCAAAATGTAATGTAATGGAAATCAACAAAGTTGATGGACTGAATGTATCAAATTTTTTTATCATTTTCTTTCTCTATACAGTTTACTCCTTTTACTTTTACTGTATACAAATGATGATGACTAGTAAGAAACATTTTTAACAAGTTAGTGGTCAAATGAATATGGCAGGGAAACAATCACTCCCCTCTAACACTTATTGCTGTCAGCATTTAAATACAATTAAAGGAGAAAACTCAATATGAGAGTTTTGAAAATTTTGGAAAAAAAATAAAAATATTTCATAATTTCTTTGAATTAGAGAATAAAGGAAAATAAAAATGAACAGCTAACTAAATGATGAGATCAATTAAAAGAAAGAATGATGCACTGATTGGTAAATTGGTTAGGGAAAAACCTGCAACAACAGGGGTACCCCAGGACTAAAGTTAGGAACCACTGATATAATGTTTCTAGACAATACTTCACACAATGACAGTGAGTATATTTTATTTGGGGTGACGTCTGTTTATTATATGATGTTATACTTCCTGTCATAACAAAACTCAAAAATGGATGCAGGCCACAAAAAACAACCAAAAGCCAGACTTGCTCTCTTCATAAGTCTAAGCCCACTGAGCAGGCCTCACCTGAGGCAGCCTTTGGGACCAAAAAATGGGGCTTAGACTTTTAAATATAAAAAGTCTGAAATTGCCCAGAATGGAGAAGAGGGAAATATTTAAACCTCTAATCCAAGACAAACAGAAGCAACGTTAACTTTTATTTGAATTTTATTAAAAATTCAAAAAGCACAAAAAGTAAGGCAAGAATAAAAAGCAACACATAAAGGTGAACTAATCCAAGAATCCATAAAATAGTACCTTAAACCAGAGCAAAGGGCCAAAAATAAAATAAAAAGAGCAAAAATCAAACTCAAGAACACAATGCTGAAGCTTCAGTTTATATACTGCTACGGCTAGTACACCACCTGCAAAGCTAGGTAGCCTTTTTAGGCTCCACATACATTAGACAGGGCAAAGAAGAAAGAAAACTAATACATATAATCTTAACATAATACAACATTGAAAATAATAAATTAATATCACAATGTTAACCATATAAAATACATAATTATTAACAAATTATTCAAAATAATATTTGAAAAACCATAGAAAAGCTAAATGACAGAAAAAACACTTTAGCATGGAAAGAACCCTGACTAAACCATGATAATTGAAAATGTAATTGTAAAGGCCTATTCCAAGTAATATCTTAGACCTATCTAAAGGTACACTCTTTTGAACATGCACAGATTTATGTTTAATTTTAAGTAATGTTTTCAGTTTTAATCATCTTCCCAACCAAGCTGATCTGTCTGATCTAATATGGCCTGTATATTATGTGCTTTTCGGAATGCTTTTCCTGCCCTGTCATGGCCAGAATGTTAGTGTATTTTAAAAGGTGTTAACAGGAGATGTTATGCAGATTTTATAGGGATACCTGTCCATTTATCTGTTTTTGGATTAGATTTATTCCAAAGACTAATGCTGAACACTTACTCATTCTGGTCAATTAACAGCTACCAGCTAATCCAACATGCATATCTTGGTATGTGGGAGGAAACCCTAGATATATGGGAGAATGCGCAGACCCCTTAGTACCTATTGTATGTTTTTATGTTGCAGTTTTATTTTCACTTTTGTTATAGTTTATTTTTAAAGAATAAATATTATTGAAGCTACCATCTCCAATTTCCAAAAAGATCTTATCAGAAATTCAGTACAAACTGAATATTATATTGCATGAAAGATCAATATCAGAAAAAAATATACCGTAGCTTCACAGGTGGCCAGTAGAATTACAGAATTTAATTGTATAAAAAAGAAACGCATCAAAGTGAACTTTCAGAGTTACAGTGATCCCTCGCTATATTGCGCTTCGACTTTCGCGGCTTCACTCCATCGCGGATTTTAAATGTAAGCATATCTAAATATATATCACAGATTTTTCACTAGTTCGCAGATTTCTGCGGACATTGGGTCTTTTAATTTATGGTACATGCTTCCTCAGTTTGTTTGCCCAGTTGATTTCATGCAAGGCTATTGGCGGATGGCTGAGAAGCTACCCAATCAGAGCACATATTACATATTAAATAAAACTCCTCAATGATATACGATATGCTTCCTGTGCGGTGCTTCACTTAAAAGCTCTAACAGGCCGTATTGATTTTTGATTGTTTGCTTTTCTCTGCCTCTCCAACTCTCTCTGACATTCTCTGCTCCTGACAGAGGGGGTGTGAGCAGAGGGGCTGTTTGCACAGAGTCTGTTTGCTTAGAAGATACGGACGCGTCTCTGAAAAATGGTGAAAGACTACCTTCACATTGATCCCTTCATTGCGGCCGCTTTATCGCGGTGCTTCGTTAACTTAAAAGTCCAACAGCTCTATTGATTTTTGATTTACTTTTCTCTCTCTGTCTGACATTCTCTGCTCCTGACGAGCACTCCTTTGAAGTGGAAGATATGTTTGCATTCTTTTAATTGTGAGAAAGAACTGTCATCTCTGTCTTGTCATGGAGCACAGTTTAAACTTTTGACTAAAGGATGTTATTTCATGTCTAGAGTGCTCTAATAATGTTAAAAAACGTATTTAGAAGGTTGTAAACAGATTTTCTATGCTCTAACTGTGAAAATATTAGATTTATAAATAAAGAATCCTACTTCGTGGAAATTCATTTATTTGTCTGGAGCGGATTAACCGAGATAAACGAGGGTTTACTGTATAACTGTGCGGAGAATATTTATAAACAGTGTGGGAGAGTTTCTAAGCGCTTAAAATATACAAAAATAACCATACAAACATATGGTTTCTACTTTGTGGATTTTCACCTATTGCGGGGGGTTCTGGAATGCAATCGAGGTTCGCGATCGAATTACATCATATTTAAACAAGCATGCTGATAGTTGCTGGTTGAGTTCATTCATTTCTGTTGAATATTATCTTAAAATAAATATTTTATAATGCCTTATCTCTTAGGTTTTAACTGAATAAGGTGACTGTTACCCAATACAAATAAGATCCTTTCTTCTTGCTGAGAGACACATGGACTTTATATTCAAGAAGTGCATGCCTTAAGAGGCACAATAGTTTATATACAATATTAAGTGGACCTCGAAAGTCTATAAACCTTTACTTAAATTTTAGTGGATCTAAAGGCTGACGTCAAGATCGAACATATTGAAGCTTTTCTCACATCAGGTAATATTTTGTAACAACAGTATCAGTATAATTACATGAAACTTAAGTGGATAATTTTTAGAGAAAATATTTCATATTTGAAAAATTTCAAAATCTTACTAAATAAGCCTGTTTTTCAAATGGGGCCAATCACATTGTGTTAAATAGTGACCATTGCAAAAGCATGGGTGAACAGCATATTACCTGAAGTAATGCTTGTAGACTGTCTAGGAATGTTAAATTCTCTTGGCACATTGAAAAAAAACCATTTACAGGTATTGTTTATACATTGTCTGAATAAAATCAGACATTTTAACGAATCTAGGCTCATACCTGATGCCAATATCTAGTAGTTAGATACCTTAATAAAGGAACAGTGCCGCTGTATCCTTGATTCTTAGTGAATATAAACAGAAAGCTTTTTCATAACTTTCACCTAGCAATGTTTGTTGACAGACTAAAAATGTTGCATACTTAGTAAATCCATGAAGTGCACTTCATAGCAGGATATATAATTTATATGTGTAATATAAAGTAAATGATTTTAGTTTCTGTTTTCTCTATGAGATGGCAGGTCCTCCTCTAGTCTTGCAAGGCCAGATGTAGTTCTCAAAAGAGAATACTTGTCCAGGGACAACCTGTTAAAGAATGTGTAGTGAACAGTGGCAAAATCTTGTGCTGCAATGGCTACACACACAGGGCTTCTTCCTAAAACACCCATCCCCAGTTTCTCCATTCTGTGCATTTTAAACTAAGCAAAAGATTCAGGAGATTAGTATCATAACATAACTGAAGTTTAATAATTAATTTACACATTGTATTGAGCACTACAACAGTGGTGACAGACCCACACACAAACGTAGACCACTGCAGCTACAGGGCTACACACGTTTGAGAACTTCCCCTGTCTGCTACTGTATCTTTTTGTCATTTTAAGTATTGCATCACTATATGACATAACAGGAAATAGAGTTTAGATAAGCATTGTGGTCTATGGATATACTATATGTTAAAATACTGCAGCTATATTCAGGTATAGTATGTTTGCATTTCCAATTAGACATTAATATTAACTTCCATTAGTCATTTGTTTAGACGTGCAGTCAGATGTCGTACATCCTCGTTTGTGCATCTTCTGGTGGTGTTAGACAGATTTGTTGATTTTGGTTGTTTTGAGTACTGAAATCTACACCTCTTGTGGCCTTTTTATATCGACTGTCTTAATAGCCGTCCGTTTGACAAGGTGTGACAAATCATTTATTTCAAATGTATATTTTGAAGTTCATATTTTCACAAATATAGCTGCCAGTTCTTTTAAGCTAACATTGACTCCTACACAATTGCCATAATGCTGAATAACATATATGTCATGTTTACCATTCATTTGATGCAGTCAAATGTTAATGTATAATCTGATGCAAAAGTAAAGTTTTTACAGATTGTATTTATTTTTAAAAACAGGTTATATCTATTTTTAAAATGTGCAGTGTGCTCTCTGCACATACGACACACAAGTTTATGTCTAATAGGGTTTGCTCTGTCTGTCCAGGTTAACGAGTGCAGCTCTGATCTTTGGAGTTCAAAATCACCACCCCTAATTTGAGCAACGCCTTAATGAGGCATTGGATTGGTATAGAAATGTGACACTTGGTGAACTTTCTATTTGTTCCACCCAGTTTTAAGCTAAATTACAATATATATATATACACACAGGCAGTCCCCAAGTTACGGACATCCGACCTACGACTTACGAATGGGGCCGCAGTTGCCGCTCTGTCATCTTCGGCCTGGGGACGCTGCAAGCGGTCGCTGGATGGAGCCTGGAGGGGGGCGATTTCGCTCCTTGGGTAGCTCCCGGCGGCAAGCGTCTACCTTAGGTCCATAGTCACCAGGGCCACAGCTATCGTTTGTGTGCAGGACGGAGGCTTGATGGGGCAGTTCGCTGCCCTCCCACCACACTGCCAGCACACCATGCTGCTGCAGCTACTGCTCCTGACTGGACACCGGCTGGATGGAGTGGAGGGGGGAGTTTCACTGCCCGCCCGCCACACACAACTGCCCCATTCGTTCTCTGGTGATGCTGCAAGCAGTGACCTGGTTGTGGCTGAACAGAGGCCATTGAGAGTGAATGGGGCGGTGGGGGGTATCATTGTAGTGTGCCTCGGGTGGCTGCCTGTTGAATGGGGCGGTGGTGGCCGATTCACTACTCGCCTTTGGCCACACCATGTTAGTTCTCGGTGGGCAGACGCTGCAGGCAGCATACTGTAGTGGAGGTGACTGTGTGATGGGCGGTGGTGTACCACCCCTTGCTGCCCCATTCATTCTCAATAGCAAGCCTGCTTGTACTGTTATGCACAAAGCAGGAAGTTGTATCTTGTCAGTACATCAGACGTGTTGACGATGGGTGCCTTCCTGCTGTGATAGTATGTACAGTGCTGTGCAGAGGAGATCATCTTAACCTTTTGTCTTCACCGTTCAAGAATGTCTCTGAAACACAAATCTGATGCAAGTGCTGGTGATACAGTAAAGAAGAGAAAAACCATCACCATTGAAAATAAAGTAGAAATAATAAAAAGGTAAGAGAGAATTGAAACTCCATCATTCATTGGCAGAGCACTCGGTTACAGTCATTCAACAATAGCATTTATTAAAATAATGTACCTGTTCCGACTTACATACAAATTCAACTTAAGTACAAACCTACAGTCCCTATCACGTACATAACCCAGGGAAGCGTGTATGTGTGTGTATATATATATATATATATATATATATATATAGTGGCAGATTGGGGCTTTCTCGTCTCCTTGAACCCTCAGACTATACGTCAGATACCAGATAAAAGTCCAAATTATGAATTTATTATAATAATAATGTGCACAAAGCACCCTCCTCTCCACAATACTCATATAAATAAACACAATAATCAATAAACAATAATCCTCCCTTCTCCCAGACGCGTTGCCACCCTGCTACCCAGCTCAGCTCACCTGTCTGGGATTACCCTCAGTCCATGTGATTTTCTAGCACTTCTGGGTCAGATCAAAACTCTTCTTTTTCATCCCGGAAGCACGTCATTTCCTCTGTCCATGTGACTAGGACGTACTTCCAGGTTATTGGGCAAATATAAGTCTTTGAGCCTCCCTGCAGCGTCCCCTTGTGGCCCCCCTTGTGGCTGACTGCGATCCGTCTGTTTCAATTTATCGACAGACCGATCATTCATTTCCCGGGCCTCCTTACCTTACCTACAGCGTCCCCTTGCGGTCCCCATGGTATCCAGCAGGGCTGTGAAGGAAAACTCCAATATCCATGATGCCCTGCTGGAATTTGGGGCACTTCCATGCTGCCGGAAGGGCTCCATCTAGTGGTGTGGGGGTATTGGCCGGGATGAACGGCCGGCCATTGTCCACAGTACATACCCACCCCCACCCCCCCAGCAAAGAACCAGGGTTCGAAGCGGCCAGCCCTGCAAGGGACGTCGTCCTCCAGGAGGAGCTATTGTTGGGGCCTTGGCGAAAGTCCAGAAAACTTCCGGGAGAACCTTGGGGGAATATTATATAAACAAAGATTTGTATTCCACGTCCTCCCAGGACAAACTTCACCATCCATGGCCCGGTCGGTGGCACTCATAGCACAGCCACCGGTCTCCTAATGGTCTCCCTCTGCATGACTGGAAACGCAGAGGAGGGTTCCACCGCCGCAATTGAGCTCTCAGCTCCCTTCTCTACTGTGTTAGGAGACCTCCATTTCTCATTTGGGATCTCCTTTTTAATTTGGGGATTTCCCACAGTCTAAGTCTCTCTATTAGTCAGAGAGAGACTCTTTACTGTTTGTATCCCTTTCGATTTTGAATAAACTGGAGGTGGCATCTTCAGCACCGCATCGCTCCGGGAAACAGCACTTTTCAGCTCGATCGGTGCTTCCCCCGCCCCTTCAGTCATCATTTCATACTCCTGTGTAGGGTTTGCAGTGCTTTGGCAGCCGCTACTAATTAATCGTGGGCTCGGTTCACACTGCGTCCCTCTATGATTTACGGTACGGGTCTCACTTACCTGTACCACAACATTAATTAATACAGGTGGCTCCTGAGAAGATCGCCACAGGTAATCATCAAGCTTCTTTCTAGGAGCTTCAGCTGCTGCTCCCAAGTCTGCGACGATCTTCTGGATTGTCTGCACAACCTGTAAGAAACTGTGCACGGGCTGAAGCAATTTCTCCAGCTCGCGCATGTCCAAAAAGTTATTTAATTCAGCCGGAGGTATGCTCAGGAGATCTCTAGCCTTACCCTCCAGCTGGGGTACTGGGTGCCAATGAGCATGCCCGCTCCTGGCACGTGCTCTGACGGGTTCCGCAAGGGAACCTGGGAGTTGTAGTTCTTTTCAGAGGTCCGCGATGCTACTTTTGGCTGACTACGATCCGTCTGTTTCAATTTATCGACGGACCGATCAGTCATTTCCTGGGCCTCCTTACCTTTTTGTAGGGAGAGCTGTGCTTTGCTCGTCTCCCCTTTCCCTTTCGGAATAACCATGTCCATCTTTTCCTGGGTGAAGACACAAGCAGCTGGACACAGACCTCCTTCTTCCCACAGTCCTTCGGGGTGGGTCACGTGTCCATCGCCGGCACCCGACATGCCAAAGTCCTTTTTGCTCGTCGGCTCCCTGGTTGTGAGTGCGCCACTGTCTTCAGGATTCACTCCTGCCTCCCGTAGGATGGACCCCTGAGAGGTATGCACACGGGACAAAATGCGTTATTTTAAATATGTTTTCAAGTTCACTCCCGGCACATACCTTGTTGCAATCGTCCTCTTCCGGATGTTTCTTCCTAAGTGCATAGCCACTCCATGGCTCGTCTTAAGCGCAGGCAATGCCGAGCGCTAGACCTCCGCTTGTGTTACCGCTCTGCTTGTTCTACTTTTTCCCCATGACGCTCTTGGAAAACGGGGTTTGTGGCAATTTCCTGACTTCTCTGCAAGTCTCAATGCTGTTCTCTTGGGGTTCTATGTCCACAGAAATTTTTTTGATACAGGTCCTCTGCCAACTGACGGCCAGAGAATCCTGCCTGACTACGCCACTGTGGCAGATTGGGGCTTTGTCGTCCCCTTGAACCGTCAGACTTTACGTCAGACACCAGATAAAAGTCCAAATTATGAATATATTTTAATAATAATGTGCACAAAACATCCTCCTCTCCACAATACTCATATAAATAAACATGATAATCAAGAAACAATAATCCTCCACTCTCCCAGACGCGTTGCCACCCTGGCACCCAGCTCAGCTCACCCGTCTGGGATTTTATAAAGGGAATCCTTTATAGTCCATGACCCGGAAGTGCTTCTGAACCCTCAGTCCATGTGATTTCCTGGCCCTTCCGGGTCAGATCAAAACTCTTCTTTTTTTATCCCGGAAGCACGTCATTTCCTCTGTCCATGTGACTAGGACGTACTTCCGGGTTATAGGGCAAATATAAGTCTTTGAGCCTCCCTGCAGCATCCCCTTGTGGCCCCCATGGTATCCAGCAGGGCTGTGAAGGAAAAGTCCAATATCCATGATGCCTGCTGAAATTCAGGGCACCTCCATGCTGCCGGAAGGGCTCCATCTAGCGGCGTGGGGGTATTGGCTGGGATGAACGGCCGGCCATTGTCAGTGCATCTGGAAAGTATTCATAGCACATCACTTTTTCCTCATTTTGTTATGTTACAGCCTTATTCCAAAATGGATTAAATTCTTTTTCTCCTCAGAATTCTACACACAACACCCCATAATGACAACATGAAAAAAGTTTACTTGAGATTTTTGCAAATTTATTAAAAATAAAAAAATTGAGAAAGCACATGTTCATAAATATTCACAGCCTTTGCCATGAAGCTCAAAATTGAGCTCAGGTGCATCCTGTTTCCCCTGATCATCCTTGAGATGTTTCTGCAGCTTAATTGGAGTCCACCTGTGGTAAATTCAGTGTATTGGACATTATTTGGAAAGGCACACACCTGTCTATATAAGGTCCCACACAAACCAAGCATGAAGTCAAAGGAATTGTCTGCAGACCTCCGAGACAGGATTGACTCGAGGTGCAAATCTGGGGAAGGTTACAGAAAAATTTCTGCTGCTTTGAAGGTCCCAATGAGCACAGTGGCCTCCATCATTTGTAAGTGGAAGAAGTTTGAAACCACCAGGACTCTGAAACTGAGCGATTGGGGGAGCAGGGCCTTAGTCAGGGAGGTGACCAAGAACCCGATGGTCACTCTGTCAGAGCTCCAGAAGTCCTCTGTGGAGAGAGGAGAACCTTCCAGAAGGACAACCATCTCTGCAGCAATCCACCAATCAGGCCTGTATGGTAGAGTGGCCAGGTGGAAGCCACTCCTTAGTAAAAGGCACATGGCACCTGAAGGCTGTAACATAACAAAATGTGGAAAAAGTGATGCGCTGTGAATAATATATATACATATATGTATATATATTTATTGTTGCAGATGGCACATCTTTTTTGTTTATGATCTGTGCAAATGGTGCCATATATTAAATGAAAATGCCTTGTAAATAATAATACATCTTTTTTTATAATTATTATTATTTTTTCATTGAGTCTCATATGTTTTCTGACTCTTGAAAGGGCCCTTTAAAGTTTTGATCGGTGCTGCTCCAGGTGGCTAATTCTTCTGCATTTACCTACAAGTACACAACAAAGGACTCCAAGATCAGTTTGTGCTACTCTGTACTGGCAGTTAAAGTAAATGGACCTGTAACCCACACCAGACCCAAAAAGCCTGAACTGCAGTGATCTGTACATTTTGTGAAAAACATAAGGCTAAAAGACAAGCTCCCAAATGAGCCGTAAGTCCATACATTTAAACTCTTCATCATATTTGTCCGAAAATGTCCTACTAAAGAGTTGACTTTTTTTTTATTTTTTGAGAAAGGAATAGCTACTGCATATACTGTATTTAATATACAGTTCATCAAAAATATATTTTAGTAATTATTATAAGATTATTTTATTTTTTTATTTTTTTAGTTATTTTCTGTTATAAAAAATATGACACATTTTTTTCAAAAGATTAACATACTCTTATAATAATAGCTGGATTATTTTTAATAGTGTGTGAATAATTCTGACTAATGTGTTTTTATGCATTTGTAAAAATCCATATCAATTCATATTGAGATAACTTCAAACAGGATGAAAAAAATGTATCTTTGACATACCTGATAGTCTGTCAAAACCCTGATCAAACCCAGAGTAGATCAAATCTAACCGACTAATCTATAATTTACGAAGACAGAGATGATAACAACTTTAGTGTATTTTTTTCAGCATGTATAGGTTTGTCTGTTTTTCTGGTAATATTATGATTAATATTCAGAGAGTCCTTTAATATTATTTATATTTATCTGATTTATATATATCAGAGATATTTAAGGAATGTTAAAATGGTTTCTTATTTAAGCAATAATTCATAAAACAATGCAGTGTTACATAGTATCTTAGCAAAATGTGGCGCATCAAATAAAGTAAGAGGTGAGTACGTTGCAACTGATTTATTAAAATAAGGAGTAAGAGAATACAAGTCAGCTTTTCTTATCCCATAATTTCATGGAAGCATGGTGCTGGTACAAATTTAAAATGTCTTTGTACTGTATAGCTTTAGCCTCACTCCCATATCCATTACCTATACCAGCTTTTTACAGTTGAAGGTCACTGATATTCAAAATAATTTCCCAGAAACAAAGACTTCAAGGCAGAAACCATCCTAGCACATAAATGCCAGCCCATCACAGGGCATAGTCGCATATATACATTGAAAGACTGCATTACCACATTGTTCAATATTAAACATTTTTTTTTCAAATCTTTTAATACAGTAGTCTGCAGTCCTTAACTGTGTAGAAAGTATTTCATTTGTTAATACAGCATGCAGTGTTAGTGCTAGAAGCATCTCATTAATAGCAGTCACCTTTTGTACAACTTTTTATATTTTTGTTTGAGATGTTGCACCATTAGGCCTCCCATACTCCATCAGAGTAGTTTTTTTCTGATTCAGATCCAAGGCATTGGTAGTACTTTAATTCTGTAAATCCTTTTATAAAAAACAACAACTTCACGCTAACTCGTTGATGGTACATTTTGCCAGTATCTTAACTAATCACGGTGTCATTGATCTAAAAGCATCTACAGAGTCAGAGTACTTGGTATATTACTTTCAATGAAGGGCCCTTAGCCTCTCTCCTCTTAGAATATCTAATGCACACAGACAAAAGGTACCCAAAGGTACACATAAGGAAAATTCACATGGCCTAAAAATAATTCTAGAATTAAGATGGTGGTGATTAATGAACATGCATTACCCCTTCCATTATTTGCAGTTCTTTGAGCATGTTTCTTAGCCACTGGGGTAGGAGAGCGAGAGAGAGAGAGAGAACGATTAAATGTCTTATCAGTGAGAGAGGGAAAAAAAGAATTATAAGGGACCACTAGGTTATAACTTTAATGACCTGCATGGAACTCTTATAATTTTGCAATAAAAGAGATTAGATGCACTTTCAGTTAAACTCTGCTTATTGTACAAATGTATTGCATATAGGATGCCTTAATAGCATGTAATAGTGTCACATTTTTATAATGAAAACATTAGAAGGGATTTTTCATTTTTTCAGTTTATCATAATGGTTTAAGTGGCTCCCCTTTATTCTATGTAAAGTGGTTTGAGTGTCTAGAAAAGCTCTCTATCTGTTTGTCTGGCTATCTGTCATAATGTTTTGCAGGTGTAATAATGTTAACTGCTCAAATAAGTTTAGGCAGAGCAGAACACCTCCTTTATGTGCAGCACACTAATTTACCTCCACACAAGGCCAAAGACCTTCCTACTAACAGAAGTAATATTTACTACTATTCCAGCTTCTATATGTTAATGTTAAATTTGGAAATGTTAATTTATTGAAGAGACACATCAAGTCAACAACCCTTGGCAATACTTATAAAAGTAAATTTAGCATCTTTAATAAAATATTATTTAAAACTATATCTTTAAAAAGGAGAACTAAAGAAATGTTCAATTGTATGGTTTTAGCAGGAAAAAATAGTTTAATTGCTACCTATAATGGAAACATAAATAAGGATTATCTTTAATTCATATACTTAAATTCCATAGTACCTGTAATATGTTTACTGTTTTCATGTGTTTAACACTGGTAATAAAATGATATTTTTAGGATGAGAACTATCGGGTGGGTGGTAGAACTGCAGGGCCCGATTACGACCTTTAGAGGCTGTAAGCACTTAAAAGATTTTGCTGCCCTAATTCAAAATATAAACAATAATAAACTGTAAAATAAAATTTTATTTTTCAAAATTAAACATAGCTTAGAGTAAGATGAAAAATAATGTTTATTAATTAATAATTAATTAATTTGTATACTTCACCTTTATTTATATTTGAAAAGTTTTCTCTTATTTTTTGTAATTGCAAAAAGCTAATCTTACATAACACATCTGCTTCTATAGTTAGTAGAGATCAAACATCCAGCCTGCCTTGTTGCATAGTTGTTCTGTTGGGATTTTTTATATACTTCAACTGTGAAAATGAATGCTATGCTGAGCAATTTGTGACCATTCATGTTAAAAAATATATGAAAGCAAATGTGTACATTTGGAAAGGCACACACAGTATTGTCTTCTACTATTATTTTATAAAGTTCACCTTAACTGAATCGTGTTTTACATTTTTTCTTGCACTGAACTAATGACACATAGTTATTTTGTGCTGCCAACAGAAAATACATTTTTGATGTGATTTATTGTGTGCATGCAAATAGCTTTCATAGTCTAATAACAATAATAAGGTAGCCCTACATTAATCATTAGACAAAACAAGGACATTCTTAGGGCATCAAGGCAAAGGGGCATCACAGAATTTGTCTAAAGTAGGAGAATACTAACTGTAAGTAATTTTATAAATAGATAAATAAGTATTATTTATATATCTTTTTAATCGATGTCTGTTGAAATGCTATATATCTTCAATGTTAGAAAGCAGTGGAAAAAGAAGATGTTTTGTTAGATACAAATAAGGATGATTTTTCATTAAAATATCCCTTTTAAAAAAATTGTCCACCAGCATCGATTTCTGTAGAAAGAGAACTGGAAAAGTATCCATCCATTATCCAACCCGCTATATCCTAACTACAGGGTCATGGATGTACACGCAAACCAAACAAGTCACCACAAAAAGTATAAACGTGATAAAAACTCTATCAGATCTAATGGTTAGGGTTCAAATTACAAAGACTAAATTTCACTATATACAATTGCTAAGAAAACAAAAACAGTGCAAAAGCACTAGAATACATAGACAAGACACAGAGCAGTTGTAACAAGCTGCTGCAAGGCTGATATCTGTGCAAACAACAAATAAATCGAACAGGTTACAAATGTTCGCAAAAAGTTGCCTGACTTGAATGAATCTGATTTATTCTTTGATTTTATTGCGGGAGTCACTTTATCAGTTTTTCTTCATAGAACTTTCGCCAATACCTGGACTACCTTGTTCTTTTCGAACGAGGGTACTGGTAATTAATTCCTGGCGTAATGTATAGGGTAGAATATTCTCTTGCTTTAGCTTCTTTTTACATAGTTAGCATGTATGGGGTTAAAATTAGTGGACATGTTTCTATAAAATTCCATTGAATAACCATGTGAATATGCAGCTCCCCTGCTTAAATGCTATTGGTTCCTGAAATGGTACCTGAAACAAATGTTTTTGTTCCATATCTAGTGTCACACACGTGTGAGTAGGAGGCAGTCAAAGAGCCTAAAGGTGAGTGAAATCTCGCGAGACAAGGGTTTATCACGTGGTACTTACCTGAATCTCTTTCTATCTACAGAAAACCGGAAGAAAAATAAAACACTTTCCAATTTAAATCCAAAATGGCCGCGATGACGTCACTTCCGGTTCCAGTCTGATGACGTCACTTCCGGTTCCACACTCGATTATTCTGGTCTACTCTTGGTGACGTTGGTTCCATGGTCCATCCTCCAATCGTCACTTCCTGACAACCATTTCCTTTCCCATCATCCCATCTGTTATAAAAACGCCATCTTGTTGCAGTCATGTATTCACTTTGTACTGAAAAGTCATTTTGAATCAACTTTTTCATTCTCTGTCTGGACGACAATATATGGGGACATACCCCAAACCTTTTTCTAGTTTGAAAAGACTCTTGATTTATTACAATTGGCGTAGTCGGCAGGATATTGTTCATCATGAGCGAAGAACAGGACCTCAATACGGTACTTCACACCATCATGGGAGATCTCCAAACATTGAAGATACAGATGGGAGAAACCAGGACTCAACTGGCAGAGTCCGAGGCTCGTTCTCGTGCTGGTGCACGGCCGGAGGTGGTTCGGCCACAGCCAATCCAGTTAACTCCTTTGACTGAAGAAGATGACATCGAGTCTTACTTTTTGATTTTTGAGCGTACGCTAAGCGAACGCGCGGGCAAGTCGGAGTGGGCATACCTACTGGCTCCCTATTTGAAGGGAACGGCGAGAGGGCTTATTACGATTTAACCGAGGAGCAGGCGGCCAATTATGACGCTCTGAAAACGGAGGTGTTCAAGCGCTACGGCGTTTCAGCAGAACAACAGGCGAGAGTGGAGGGAGTGGCAATTCGATCCAGAAAGGCCGCTAAGAACTCAGGGCTTTGAAGCTTGGGGTAAGGTGTGTCGCTGGCTACGGCCCGATATAAATTCCTCCCACAAAATGGCTGAGCTCCTGGCATGCGAAACCTTCGTGAATGCCCTCCCTGACCACATCGCCCAACAAATAAGAAAGCACACGTTCGAGGATATGGACACCCTAATACAAATAGCAGAGCGTCATTGGGCAGCCTATAAATCGGGGCGATCGGAACGGTCTTCTCCGAACCCAACAGATACGTGGAGCAGCCCTTGAGCCCCCGACAAACTCCGAACCTGCCGTCCGTAGAAGGGACAGACTAGCCGGTCCCCCTCGCTGTTTCAAGTGCGGGGAGATTGGACATCTGTCCCCGAGCTGTGCCTACGAGCCTATGGATTGCTCGATAGTGAAGGGAGAAAGGTACTGTGCCGCAGTGAATAACCCTCTGTCTCTTCCATATACAGGTGCAGTTATAATAAATGGTAGAAAGGTAAGGGCAATGTTTGATTCCGGGAGTAACATTTCCATTGTTGCTGCCCGTTACGTATTACCGCGACAGTGGACTAAGGGGAAACTAGTCTAAAATGTATTCATGGGGATATTAAATATTACAGAACTGCCAGGTGTGTAATATCGCTAGAACATAAAATAACCAGTATGGCTATGGCAGTGTTACCCGATCCCCCTTTTCCAGTCATTTTAGGAAGAGATTGGAATAACATCAACAGCGGTAAGAACGTAACTGCATCTAAAAAGAATTTAGGCTTAGTAATGGAGAATAATGCTCCGACTGCCTCCACGCCGTGTCCCTCAGTAGCACGGATCCATACGGGTACCCAGTGCGAAAATTTTGATGTCCCATCGTCCTCTGCGGGAACTGATACAGTCGACGCCAAGACGAGAGCGATAGCCCCTCCCATTGAACTCGAAAGAGACCCTATTCAAAACTTAGCAACTCAATTTGGTTAACCCCATCATCATTCAAAAGAGAACAATGGAATGATGATTCATTAAAAAATGCAAGAAATGCAATAGTATCTACCGATGGTTATACAAACCTAGATCCCATGCCACCGATGCCGTTCTTTGTAATTAAAATGAATTATTATATAGAGTGGCAGAACACGAGGGTGAGTGCGGGCTTTGCTGTTAATTCCACGTGCGCTTTGCAAACGTATGTGAATTAGCACATGCCCACCTTCTAGGAGCTCATCTAGGCTCGAAAAACTTTGGAGAGAATAAAACTCAGATTTTTTGGCCGGAGTTAATGAGGAGGTCAGGCGATTTTGCGCTTCATGTCCGAGTGTCAACTCGCCAGATACCCAGACGGTCTAAAGCTCCTCTTATTCCCCTTCCCTTGTTGACATCCCGTTTGAACAGTAGGTATAGATCTCGTTGGTCCATTAGAACCCTCGTTAAAAGGTTTTAAATATATTTTAGTTCTAGTAGATTATGCCACTCGCTTTCCAGAGGCTGTTCCTTTGCGCCAGCAAATTCAAAAAATATCGCACGGGAATTAGTAGGGATATTCGCGCGTGTTGGGATCCCCAAAGAGGTCTTAACAGATCAAGGGACTCCTTTCACTTCAGAAACGTTCAGGAAGTGGCCAAATTACTCAGGATAAAACATCTAAAACATCAGTTTATCATCCTCAAACTGATGGACTGGTTGAACGCTTTAATCAGACGTTAAAACAGATGTTACGCAAGGTAGTTAGCGAGGACGGAGAAACTGGGATCAGTTGCTTCCCTCGCTTTGTTTGCCTACAGGGAAGTCCCTCAAACCTCAACAGGGTTTTCTCCTTTTGAATTATTATATGGAAGACAACCCAGGGGGATTTTGGACATGTTAAAAGAAGGTTGGGAGGAGGAGGTACTCCCTACCTCAAATATTCTTGAATATATCGCGCAGTTACGCGATAGGCTAGAGAAAATC